>NC_133342.1:22325456-22625456 GCF_030506205.2 Paramisgurnus dabryanus | reverse complement strand
CATTATGTGCAGAAATAACATTTCACAAGTGCCTGGGAGTTCTGGGGGGAAAAAGATTGGAATTAAAACATTTTAATCACACCCACATGTAATAGCAGAGTGCTGGTGCGTAGTAATAGGAGAAATTGTAAAGTAGCCAACTCCACAGCACACAAGAGTTGAATCAGTGTCACCAGCGGGTTACGGGAACAACGCAGCTCCATTTCCTGCATGAATTGGATTAGACCGGCGAGCTGCTCTGATGAGCAACATTAACTCCAGATGCAAGTTTGATAGTGAGCATGGAAGTACAACTTTATTTATATAGCCTCTTTAAAAACTTGTTTACAAAGGCCCTTGCAGAATACATACTGTATATATCCCTCCGGTGCACATTATGAGTTAATGCTGCAATATATTTCACTATTACTTTTGTTACAAATGATAAAATAGCTTCAATCTACCGTATTCCAAACAAGCCTACTGCGTTTTTAAAAATGGGTGAGATTTCAAAGCAAAAGTGCGTATCACAAGCCTTAAAGTCTTGTATGATGTATTTAGATCATATACTGTATATGATAATTCAATAATGAAAGTGGTATTCAACAAATTGAACATTAGTTTGGTCTCTGATGTCACTTCCCGACCTCCCCACTGCAACGCTGCACAGGTATACAGTCACAAGCATCTACTCCAAACTAAGACAAAGTCACTTATATTAAATGAAGAAAGTAAACTTTTATTAACAAACTTTGTGCCGCCGCCAGCGCACTGTCAATCATCGCGCTGTCTCACGTAACTCATGTAACTCCTACTGCTCTGTGCCGCATGCATTATAAACAAGGAGCTCGCACTGTATGGTGCAGACGCATATCTGCACAGCTTGCGACGTTGCAGTGGGGTTGTGGAGAAGTCACATCACAGACCAAGCTAATAGATAATGACGTTCGTTGAACACTATTTTCATAATGAAAGATTATTGACAACTATGGAGAGCGGCACAGTGGGTAGCACTTTACTCCACATACTTCGGTTTTCTTCCACAAGCCAAAAACAAGCAGGTTAGTTGAGTTGGAGATGTCAAATTTCCCTTATCCCAAAGTGTGTATGGATCAACTTGTATATACAGTACTGTGCAAAAGTCTTAGGCCAGCATGCCAGAATTAGATTTGTTGTTTTTGCAATGTTATAGTAGTCATATATAATTGTTTCTTAGTCTCTTTAATAGAATACATCCAGAAAATACAGGAAATGTGTATACAGTATTAAAAACTGTACAAAAATGTAAACTGATGTGTCATGAGTAAACTCCCCTTCCACTTGAGTAATAGCAGGAAACTGCTGGATCTCCTAAACCTAAATAAAATTTAATCCTATTTTTTTACTTCATTCTGCTCAAAAACGCTCACAGATAATGCCTAAAGAAAACATTAAGTGCTGAAAATGTAATTTTAATTTTTTTTGTACATATTTCCTGTATTTTCTGTTTGTATCTTAATAAAATAAATAAAAATTAAATATGGATGGACATTAAAACTTCTAAAACAACAAGTCCAGTGGTGGTGGCTTTTTGCACAGTACTGTAAATTTACCGCCATGAAAATATCCATAGATGCTGGAATGGCATTAAAAATGAATAAATTATTGACTGTTTCTGCAGGGCTTATATATGTGATGTTTAACTTAAAATATATATCAGTATAGTTAGTTGCTACTGGTAATAATGTGTTTAATTATACCTAAATGATGAGTAGGGTGCTGCTCTTTCTAGTTTAGCTTAAAGTCACTTTTTGTTCAATTTTCCACAAATTCATCCTTTTTGTAATTCTGTGATCTTTGGTACTGTATTACAGCACTGTTATATTCTCGACTCCATATGATTTATCGCTTTTAGTTTAAATTTGTCTTTACTCTCAAGTCACCTTGAAAGCACCGTCTAAATAAATGTAAATTTATGGAAAGCATTCTGTACTGTAACTAGCAGTCAAAGTTAAAGTTGTCATCGTTTACATTGCAAATCGGTGAATAAAACAAAATGATGTTTCTGCAGAAAACGTGTAGACGTGTAACAAATTGACCACAGGTTATACAGTACACGTCATAAACTATGAATAATAAACACAACTGTGTTTTGCAAACAACAAATAGATTGAATACGTATTGATGTATTTATACGCTTAGAATCATCATCATCATTTGTTTAATACTGCTCCTAAGTCTTATGTTGGGGTTACCGTATGGCTATTATCATATTTTCACAGTTTAAACTGTGTTAGATTAATGATTTGAAGATCTATTTATCAAAGATGTAGCAAAAACATTCAACATATGCCTCAGTCCCTATTCAATTTTATTGCATGGTGAAAAACCGCATTGGCATTCATCATGTAAAAGGTTTGGCACAACATACAGTATGGATGAGTAAGTGATAAAAGAAATCTTATTTTTTGGGTGAACTGTCCCTTTAAGTGTTTGGGTGCGTGTAAAATGTGATTTCTCATTCTAGTACAGTAGAGTCAGCATTCCTGCAGCTGCATTCTCAACTCTTTCCTAAGTGTTTGATGGAGCCAAAACACTATTGCAGCAGTCGTGCCTACAGTAAATGTAACAAAAAAATGAATGACTTTCTCTCAGAGGAGGACAGAACACCTTAGAGATGTAACAAAGGTGATAATAGGTTGACAAACATCGCTAAACCTAAATTAATTACATTTACATTTATGCATTCGACACTTCTATCCAAAGTGATTTATAATGTATACATGCACAAATATATACATTTTTATAAGTATTTGTGTGCCCTGGGATCAAACCCATGTCATTTTGTGTTGCTAATGCAGTGGTTTACCAATAAGGCTACAGGAACACGCTGTTAGCAATTAATTATATAATTATTGAATGTCAACCTTTAATGTAGATAGCATATGGAATATGAGAATTTCTCAGTTTGTTATTTTTAAATGTCTCTGTCTAGTTGCAGAAAGTTTTGTAACATCCACAAATAATGCTCCTTGTGCAGTCCACCGGTGTGCTAATTGATTTGTGGCCATCTGTTTCAAGTGAAAATAGACTTGTGGATCATCTGCATACTGATGAATGGCGAGATATATTGATTAATTACACCAACTAATGGAAGATTATATACATGAGATAACAAAGGACTCTATTGAGACTTAGGAGACACCACAGGATATCAAATGAAGTCCTGCTTGTTATGGAAACTCTAAACTGGCTGGTCAAGAAGAATCTAATGATCAGCTGTGGTGCGAGATGTAGGGATGCATTGAAAGGAAAATTCATGGGCAAAGCCGAATACAATAAAAAAACTCAGTCAAAGGCCGACCAAACAATTTTTTTCCTAATTATTTTGCCAATTTTCTCACCATTTCACAAGTTACATTGTCAAAATGTCCTTTTTACAATATTTATTTAACATTAGTCATTATAAGGCCTTTTACACCTAGTAATTTTTTTTAATCAGCTATAGATAGACTAATCCGATCTTCTATTCACGTGCAAAATGCAAATTAGGGCTTAATTAAAAGATTAATCGTGACTAGAGTTGTAACAGTATGAGATTCTCACGGTATGAAAATCGTCTCAGAAACTATCATGTTTTCACAGTATATATTAAACAATCATTATTGTTATAATCATCATCAGCTGCAATGACCCTTAATTGAATGAAAATGGATATGGTTTTTGGTTTCACATTTAGGTTCATTATATCAAACTTTTTTTGGAAAAAAATTAACTTTTGAAAAAAATAATGCAAATCTCTGATGCATATCTTTCTGCATATCTCTGAACAAAATAAAGAATAAGTTATTTCTCTTTAGACATGGCCTACACATAATCAACTTAAAATTGACTTTTCCGAAAACAAATCGGACGAAAATTAAACACAAATCTGATTCCGATATGTATATATATTGAAAAAAAATGTCCGTTAATGCTGCAATATATTTCACCATTACTTTTTTTACATAAAATAGCTTCAATCTACAGTATTCCAAACAAGCCTGCTGCATTTAAAAAAAAGGGTGAGATACCAAAGCAGAAGTGCGCATCACAAGACTTAAAGTCTTGTCATAACGTATGATGTATTTAGATCATATACTGTATATGATAATTCATTAATATTCAATAATGAAAGTGGTGTTCAACAAACAGGGAGCATTATTAATCTCCGTTTTTTATTTTTCAGAAATCTTGTTTTTTGGTTGTGCATTCCAATTAATATCAATTCAACTGTAGTTGGTTTGTTTTGGTTTAAACCTTCATAACTTATAAAATACAGCCTAAGTAGCACCATAAAACAAAATAATAACATTATAACATAATAATAAACATGTTTTGAAAAAAATGTTAAAAACTGAGTTATCTCGTTTTGCAACTAAACTCTTCATTTATATTATCTATAATAATTCTTAAAATATAAACTTTTTTTCTTAAAATTATACATGCAAATGTGTATTTATATATACATAATTTTTATACACAGTAAACAAACATATATGATGTAAACAAAAAAAATTATTATGCAAACGATAAGTCACGATTGATCGTTTTGAAGCACTATTGCAAATAACCTATTAATTTCTGTGCCTTAAGAAACTTGCAACAACGCTTATATAGCACTGTATGTTGAGCAGCGGACGCGCGTCTGTGTGCACGGTCAAGCACGAGCAAAAGGAAAGAAAGAGAGATGATGGCAAGTTTGACAGGAGGATAATAGAGGAAAAAGCGGTCTAACAAAAAGCTTATCGTTAATAAACATTTTATTTCTCATTTAATACAAGCGTGTTTGTCATTATAGGACTTTACTGGTTCTAGGAAGTTTTTATTACATACTGCTGATGCTCTTTGTCATTCTACAGGAGATGAAGAGCTAAAGTCTCTCGCTCTCCGTCCTTGTGCATTCAGCAGACAAATACCCGTCGCCACCCCCTTGTCTTTTTCATGCCCTGCATGGTGTTTAGTCTTGATTTTAAGTTATAAATGAAACTTGTGGTGCTGTATGTTCTCGCGTCTTTCTCTGACACTTTAAAATGCTTTTACCAACATGTTTGTTGCATTTGCGCATCTCTCACTCTGCGCTGGTTAATTTGTTCATGTCATCAGAGACCTCATTGTTCGGTAAAATTTATTCAACCTTTTCACTTGTTTACCCGAACACGAAAATCAATTTTTTTCCTATTTTCGGCCGAATAATTTCGTATTCGCACCTGAACGAAGTATTCTCACCCCGACTGGAGCGGTTACTATGAGTGTGAAAGTAATCGACCCAACGGACCAACAAACAGGCTATCTTATTGCTTTATTAACCATGAACATACCTATTGGCTATTTTTGTTTTGTTTTTTTGTTAAATGTATCACTGAAGAATGCTGAAGAACAATTGCACATCAACAAGTGCGTATTGATGTTTCAGGTTTTGGGTTCAGCAGTCCGTGTGTGTTGAAGTAGATGAATCTTTCTTCAGATCATCAAGCAGACTCCATCATTATTAATATAAGTGGTCATATCGTGAGAAATCAAATTTTCCTTGATGTTATGAGATAAAAGGGTTCATTGTTCTCTGAAACCAGACTGTTTTGAAACTCTGTCCCCATTCCAACGAAAGCATTTATTAAAACTAAACTGCCCAGTCACGATTAGGGAAGTAGAAAAAGCCACACATTGCTTTATTAATCTGTCACATTTTGATGCAGACGTAGCAAACTGAACGTTATTGAAGGATGGGTGAATTAAAAGCTATTTTGAATGCAACAGCAAACTTGCTGCCAGTGTGTGAGTGGATCAAAGAATTGTTGCTCATTTTTCATGTGAAGGGAACATTCTTTTAAGCAATGCAGCAAAAAACAACCATTTTTGTCTATAGGGGCCGGGTAGAGGTGGACAAACATTATAAAAAAATGCCAACAATTATATCACTCACTACTGTAGATCACTGGCAGGAACCATTGAATGTCTGGTGATAGTGGATCTGGATCTTGAGGTATAGTGTTTGCGGTGCCCATGTCTTCAGTCATATTTTAGTAAAGTGACAACCAGTCTAAGGGGTCACTGTGGGGTCCAGTGCCTGTTGTGGGTACTGTTGTTGTTTTTGTTGCTGTTGTTATCACAGCTGTCGGATATGTTGTCAGATAAAAGAATGAACTACTGCTTTTATGGCGCTTTTCCATTGCATAGTACCCCACGGTTTAGTTTAGTTTGGGTCGGGTCAGCTTACTTTTGGGAGCTTTTCCACTGGGATGCAGTACGTAGTACCCGATACTATTTTTCGTACCACCTCGGTTGGGGTTCCAAGCGACCCGAGCTGATACCAAACGTGACGCGAAAACACTGTAGATCACTGATTTGTCTGAGAGAATCGTCACATCATCGCTATAATGTAAATATTAGCTTTAGCTTACTGCTAGCTTGCGCTGTCTCAAGCAAACATGTTGTTATCTGTGTTCTGCTATAAGTTTCCAAACACCCTTTTAGCGATGAAAAACATCAGCAGGTTGAGAATCTGGGACACCATAACAGTTTTTTCCAGACTTGCAGTTTGTGGCGGCACATTCGCGACGTGCATGTCCGCATTATATATGCTTAAATGCAACTTGAATGAGGCTCAGCGGAGCGCCGTCGACTGACGCCACGGGTCGGGTGTTTGAACAGAAACTGTCATGTGAGACATAGGTAGTTATAAACGCGATGTGCAAACATCTATTTGTGGTGGCCAATTTTAATTTTGTGGCAGACTGAGAAATAAATGAATGTATGGGAATGTACAACAACGCTCTCACGTGTATGATGTCACAGCAGTAGGCAGCGTAAATATAACGACACGCCTTTAATCCCTCCCACTCCGAAGTGATACTAAACTCGATGGAAAAGCTAACCACGCCAAAGTGAGGTGAGCTGACCCGACCCAAACTAAACTAAACCGTGGGGTACTATGCAATGGAAAAGCGCCATTAGATGCCAGCCAGGTATTGCCCTGTAAAAATATTTAACAAGGACAAATGTATTTTAATAAAAATATTTAATTATACTTAAAACCAGTTAAAATCACACTTTTAAAATAAAGGTGATAAATAATGCCATAGAAGAACCATTTTTGGCTATATGCAGGGTTCCCACTGGTCCTTGAAATCCTTCAAAGTTTGTGAAAGGCCCTGGGAAGTTTTTGAAAATCTACATACATAGATACAGGTAATTGACAGTGCTTGAATCTATTTTATGCAAGAAGTTTTCTGAAAAAATCCATATTATTCCCTGTGTAGTGTAGGATAATATCATAAAAATTCTAGACTTTTCAGGTTACGTCTTCGGGTTGGGAACGAGACGCTGCGTCTCCCAAGCCATACTTCTGCGTCCCTGTAACATCGTCTTTGGCAATATTTCAAATAGCAATAAACTTCCCTGGTTCCCGCGTCACCCTGTCTTTGTCGTTAAGCCTCACCATTGGCTGAATTTGAAATACACATTCAGACGCACTTACCCCTGGAGGCATCCCTAAAGTTTCACCGCAGTCCGAGTTCCCTCAAAAGGGAATTGTAACATTGTATCTTGAAAGGTAACACAATGTAACCTTGCTCTCACTTGAAATGTGTCCCCACATTTAGTCCTTGAATTTGAGGGTATTGGACCTTGAAAGTCCTTGAAAGGTCCTTGAATTTGAAGTTAACTAAGGTGTGGGAACCCTGTGTATGGTTCCATAAAGAACCTTTGTCATCCGAAGAACCTTTTTGTTTCACCAAAAAGTAACTGTTATAATGAAATAGTTCTTTGGGAAACCAAAAATGTTATTTTTCATTGGCATCGCTGTGAAGAACATTTTGTGGCACCAGTGTATAACTGTATTAAAATACAAGATTGATGCATTGTTTCTCAGTATCATCATTGAAACACTGTAATGTGAAAGAAAAAAATCCTTCTGTTTACACTTTAAGGAAACCGTTCACCCAAAAATAATTTCTCTCATTATTTTCTCACAATTGTACCATTCATTATTCATTATTTATACTGAATTTAAAGGTTAATAACTGAAAATAAAACCTGTATCTTTAAAAACACAAAGTTGATCTGGATGCTTTAATCATGGGTCTTTCACTAAAAGCCTTTTTCAGACACAGATTCCGGAAAATACACAGATAATGTGTCCTGACATTTGTCCCAAGATGGTTTGATTTTGGTTCATTCACACTGGCAGTAATTTTCTGGAGTCTGTATGTGCGTTCACACACATCCTGTAAAAATCCTGCAATGAAATATGATGACCTGTAATGTAATTTTAATTGTGCACTTGGTTGAATTTATTATATACCATTATAAATGTGCTTATGATATGTCATTTCCTTAAAAAAACACACTATTTTCTGATTCGTTCATAAAACAACACAATTTAAAAAAGAATGGCTTATTTTCAACCCAGCATTGGGTCAAAAATGGATAAACTTAGATTTTTTTTTGATTAACATTTAATTTTTTTATTTTTGACCCAACACTGGGTTGAAAATAACCCAGCATTTTTAGAGTGCATTAAGGTAGCAAACAATCTCAGTTTTAGCATGGATTGTGTGGAGATCCTGGTCTCTGCTGCAGTGTTGGGGAAAGTTAAAAGTAATGCATTACAATATTAAGTTACTCCCAAAATAGTAACTAATTGCATTACTTAGTTACTTTTCATGGAAAGTAATGCTTGCGTTACTTTTTAGTTACTTTTGCGTTACTTTTTCTTGGCCGAGGCTTGATCTCTTTCAGGCCTGGCAGGTGTTTTTTATGACTGAAGTTCTGCATTCAGAAATTGCATATTTCATAACAACAATTTTGAGCTTTGGCCTGCCCTGCCCTCTCAGTTTCTGACTCAAACTGTTCCCACACAGGCATGTGTACGCATAGAGTGCATAATGTCACTACATTTAAAAAGTGATGCATTACTTTACTCGTTACTTCAGAAAAGTAATATTATTACGTAATGCACGTTACTTGTAATGCGTTACCCCCAACACTGCTCTGCTGCTTTCCAGTTTTCTGTCATGAACATTGATTTGCATTTAAAACTCCCCGTCAAACAGTTACTACGTCATTGTGACGACACATGCTTCATCACAACGACACAAGCCTTATGCCATTGTTTCTGCTTTTTTTTACACAGGGTGCATTCCAGGATTGATCCCAGGCTATGTTACCAGATCATTATTCCGCTATCGATCCTGGGATCAATTCCGGGACATGTTTGCATTCACAGAGAAAACAAAATTCATGTCAATTTTCTAGGATAAACAAGTTGTGTGAAAGTGGGTTTTAGTCACTGTTGGCATGCCAGTCTGTTTATATATCTGTGCATATTTAACAGGTTTGCAGCGCTGTACAGAACCAGGACTTCACGGTGATTGAAGACTACTGTTTAGGCCTAAAGGCGTTGCTGTATCTGAAGAGCATAGAAGAGCTGTGCGATTGGGATGGCCAATCTCCTCCCACCGTATGCCACCAGAAGGGCAAACCTGTCCCCCGTGTGGAGGAGCTTGTTGGAAAGGTGAGCTTCTCTGTGGATTGATGCCTAAGGCTAGTCTCGGAAAATGAAGCACTGTGGTGTTTTTCTGGTTAACCTTTAGTGATTTGTGTTGCAATTAAGCAGGCAAACTAAGCGTGATGCTGGAGATAATACTTCTTTAAGGCATGAAGAATGTATAAGGTTGTGAATGTTAGTAACATAGCCCCAAGGATCATGCTAACAGTCGTAGAGTCATTTTCTCGATTGGCACGAAAAAGCTCCAGGCTGCACGAGACCACTCGGTGACCCCGTGACTATTTGACCAATGGTGGCCCTCAGCTAGACTGTGCAGAGGTAAAGTAGATGTATTTGATAGCACAGAGATCTAAATCTAAGCAATGCTTGCCAGATCAATATCAAATAAGGTAGGGTTTTTAATTTTTTTGTTTTGCTTCAGTTGTGAATTACATTACACACAGACAGTGCGTCATAAATGTAAGGGTGCTTAAATGTTAGACAATTTAAGCTGTTGTGTTGTTTGGCTAGAATTACCATATACTTATCACAAAATTATTTGAATTGTGATTATGTTTGTTGGTCTCGCATGTCGCAGACAAACTCAGCCCCCATTGAAAATTCACAGTTAGACAAAGAGATATTTTCCCCACCACTACACCGCATTCACGCACTGCAGATATGAAAACATACAAACATATGCAAATGTTTCTCTCTCCATAAACAGCTTTGTGCTTCAGTAAAAAGTGATGGAGGGGAAGCAGTGTGAACTGATAAGTGCTATTTCTCCACTACGGCACGATTTGGAAAAACATGAGGGGCGAAATCTCTCTCTCTTTCTAATTTACATGCCAACAGGGTCTCTATAGAGCTCTGTCCAGAAACAGACATATGGCTGAAACTGTGGGGTAGAGGAGAGTAGGGTGAGCTGTAACACTTCTTAAGTTTCTCTAGCCCTCCACTTGCATTTCAAATCTGCATTCACCCCTTGCAGTAGCAGGTACCTTTTGACCCAGGGGAATAAAGTGTTAAATCATTTATAACGTTATGGTTTTCAACTAAACTTTAACTCTATTTCACCAGATACCGATTTTTATGAAGAGGTGATTTTGTATGAATTTGTATAATAGTAAATCGTACAAAAATGCATGTTATTAAAAAAAAACAAGAATAAAGCCCTACTTCTAAACCCAACGCCATTGGGTCGAAAGCAGATTGTACTAAACATACATATAAGATTGTATATACAAATTCTACTAAATAGCCACCTTGTTCGAATTGGTATGAAATTGTGTTGTAAGTTTACCTGTTTATGAAGAGCTCAGATGCAAAAGCCCCTAAATGCCACCTCCGTCAAAAATGAGATGTTATTAATGTAATATTATCCGAATGCTCTCTGTGTGTATTATATGCTCATCAAATACTTTCACTAAAAAGCCGCTTAATCCCGCCCTCAGGCCATTCAGAAATTCTTGTTTGTTGGCAGAATCCCTTAATTTAAGTCGATTTTTCAGCAAAGTCCTTTAAACTCTTTGCCCACCATTGACAATTATCACGTCATTAGCTCTTTCCCCGCAAGCGTTTTTTCTTTTAAGTTGCCAGCCAGCGCCAGCATTTTTCATGATTTTCACAAAAGTTTAATGCCTTCCAGAAAATTTTCTTCTTTAAAGGGGATAGAGAATGAAAAACCATTTTTACCTTGTCTTTGTTGAATAATGGTAGTCTACCCACATTCACAAACATACAAAAAGTGCTAGACATGCTAAACATCTCAGTCTCATAGAAATTCCTCTTTTAGAAATGTCAGCCAGAAAACGGCCCAATCTGAAAAACTGATGCTTATGACATCACAGGCATCTCACTGCCCCTCCACTTTAAAATAATTGGCTACATTTTTTGAGTGGCAGCATAGTCAACCAATCAGTAATGAGATTGCAAGTTAAGCCAGTAGGGGGAGCCAAATAGGTGCAAAACCACTTGTTTAAAATCCCCCACCCTAATAGAGCTATCTGAGGTAGAGGTTTTTAGGAAGCTTCTGAGGCATTACAGACACAAACAAAAAAAAATTTGTCTACATGTCACATCACAGAACAAGGATAAATACCCCGTTCAATCATTCTATGTCACCTTTAAATATACAACAAAACAAAAAAGAATCTGCACACTTTAACACATACATTTGTTTAATCACCCAAGTAACGTTTCGGGCACCTGCCCTTCATCAGGCTTACCTAAGTCTTCTTTAAATATAACATACAATATATCAAATGAGCGAACAGAATTAAAAAAAAAATACCTCTTGTAATCACCTCTTAAATATGGGTAGGTTTCTTAAAAAACACAAAATTTTGAGCAAAAAGATTAGAGAGTTAAATTTTTGTGAAAGCAATCCTCAAAACATAAACAGATGTCTTATTCTTTCACGTGATGCATTACTTCCGGATTGCATAAGTTGCAGAGTAGCGGAAAGCCGGAAATACTCGTCAGGGAAAAAATTTCTCATAATTGACGATCTAACTCGTCAATGGCAGGGAAAGAGTTAAAGAGAAAACATCCTGCCAAAGACGAGTTTTACGGCAATCCATATTTCCGTGAATATACACTAGGTGGCTCTTACCCACCTTTAAAACACTAACCCATGTAGGGATCCAAATGCAGTAAAAACTTAATGTATGTTTTGATCATCATTCTAAATCTGATCTCTTAACAAATTTTTTTATTTTTTTTAAGAAACCTACATATGTTAGCAGTTATATAAAGATAACAAATCTAAAATGTTCTTTCATTTGATAGTTTATATATTTAAAGAATAAAATTTTCTGGAAGGCATTAAAGTTTTGTGAAAATCCTAAAAAATGCTGGCATTGGCTGGCAACTAAAAAATAAGCTCACAGAAGACGAATTGGATGAGTGACGATGCGCAAAACGGCCGTGGATCACATTTAAACTTGGAAAATAAAGGAAATATGTATATAGTAGTAAAAATCGTATAAAAATGTAAACTGAAGTGTCATGTTTTTAGGGTAAACTCCCCTTCCACTTGAGCAATTGCAGAAAACTGCAGGATCTCTTAAACCTAAATAAAATAAAATCCTAATTTTAAAGAAATTCATTCTGTTCAAAAACGCTCAAGATGTGATTAGTGCCGAGAGAGGTAAACAAAGATGTTGACGGATGACCGAAAAGACATTTCGTCCTTAAAAAAAAGTTTTTAATTTTTTTTTTACATATTTCCTGTATTTCCTGTTTGTATCTTAATAAAATAGATTGAAAAATTAATATGGATGAACATTAAAACTTCTAAAACAAAAAGTCTGGTGGTGATGGCGGCCTAAGACTTTTGCACAGTACTATATAATTTAATATGGCATAGGAGTGCTAGAGGAGAACTGAGATAGATTATTATAGGTCTACTGTTAGCTGTAGGAAGCTGTAGGCAAAAGTATCTATAACACAGAGCCATAGAAAAGACTTCTTATGAGAAATGTGTTGGGTGTAAACTCATATAAAGCAAAAGGCTGAACTTGAACAATTTTCAACATTTTGTAAAAGTATTTATTATAATATTCAATACATTTGGAAGCACAGCTTGTTTCAAAGCATCTGACACCCCACAGCTACTATATGCAAGCAATGCTTGATTTCATAAATCATGGCTAATTTTCAATTATATTTAACTGGTTATTTTCAATGTGTAGTATGTATTTTAGACCTTAATATGTTTAGTACAACTGTATATTTAGTGCTGAAAATGTATTGCATATATATTTAGTACCTGCAATGTAGAATATTTGCATGCTTTGACGTGCAGTTTTTAGCATAATGTCATTATCGTGTGCTTTGCTCAGTGACAAGAAGTTGTACTGTAAATGATTGGCCCTTTCTAAATCTGTGATCATGTGACCAAAATTGTGCACTGTATAAGTCCCAGCACACACACATGCATACACACCCATACTGCTATCTGACTGTTTGCTGCTGTTCAGAGATGAAGTTAGGACATTGAGAAAAGGTTTCCTTTATCTTTGCACCCTGATGAGAGGAGGCACAAAGAGAGATGTGTGGTCTTGGCTACTACAGTATTTCTCTGCAAAACAAGAGCAAATTCACTGCCTGGAGCCAATTAAAGTGCAGAGATCAATGCCCACCATGATACCAGCGCTGAGCTCCTTATATTAACATGAGCTCGAGGGATTAATGTTTTGTTGTTTTATTCAGTATTATTTAGTAGCATTGTTTAAGAGGAAACCTGTAAATTGAAAATGCGGTAGGGAACAGAAAAGCCAAGTTTTGCTAAACTTTACTCAAGTAATAATGTCAAACTTTAAAGCCAGATTTTAGACATTAAAATTAGCTTTTGTAGTAGCTTTGTATTTATGTATTTGTGTGAAAAGCATACAAATTTCTTTATATATAATGTTCTGTTAGCACTGCAGACTTTTCACAGGTAATAAAATCATCTGATGTCAAGGTCCATGACACTTCAAACTGACAGTTTTCTCACTTTCACTCAGATTCATATAACAATAAGTTTCATTTAATGTCATTTTGTACCAGCTATCCCACAATGTCTCAGTCGGTTCCTTAGGATGTCAAGTGAAGTCTGTTTAGCAGATAAAATTCTCAAAAATAAGTAATCTGTCATTATTTACTTTAAATGAAGTACATTCGAGCCCTGGCTTGGTCAGGTGGCCTTTCTGTGTGGAGTTTGCATGTACTCCCTGTGTCAGTTCTCGTCATAAATAAACCCATAGATGCTGAAACTGCATTAAGAATAGATAAATAAACATAGCATTTACACATAAGGCAGACATGTTTCTCCAAAGCGACTTGCAGTCCATTCAAGCTATCGGTGTTCCCTGGAAATCGAACCTTTGACCGTGCATGCTGCTAGCGCAATGCTCTACTGCATGGAAAACATGAAAAAAAGCTTCTTGTAAAGAATGAATCATTAAAAAGTTTCTTTTGTATTCCAAGCAAGCAGGAAAGCGACGCAAATGTGCAACCGATTTTTAATTTTTGGGAGAACTATTCATTTATAGTGTGATTATCAGACACTACAAGGCAAAGACAAAGATGAGCGCGTTTCTCGTCGAATCCCTTGTCAATCGACATGATGCTACACAACATACGAGGCCGGGCTTTCATTCTTATTCTGGTATAATTTAAATCACTCAGCCCACACTGACATAATGTGTGCTCCTTCCTCCACTGCACTCTTGATTTACAATCCAGAGGGGAGATGGGAGAATTGACAAGCCCTGTGTTTTGGAAAGCTCTGCATCTAATTAGCAGAGGCTTTCTGGTTGCCCGGGACATGAGATTTGGCAGTGCGTGTAGCTCCACTCATTAAAACAGCACTCCTCGTGGAGTGGACCTGGGAAAAAAACTGCTTCCTCTCTCAATTGAAAGAAAGAAAAAGAAATTCCTATTCCACCAACACATTTGTATATCTGTTATTTAACGCTCTCGCTTTTATACACAAGTATTCAACCTGTCTGTTTAGCAGAAGCCCAAATCAAATGTCATTTTCTTTCTCTCGGAATTTCTTTGTGAAAACTCCCATCGTTAAATTTTTCTTTTCCATTGTTAGAAGTACTGCTTTGTAGACTCTTCTTTGAATCCTTTGAATGATCTTAGAGCAAATTAGCATAAAGCAGATACGCAGTGGCTCGGTGCTAAACAGAAGATAGAGACCGAAAGAGAGAAAGCTTAACTAATAGGGCTGAATGGGGCTGCTGAGAGTCAGACAGACTGCAGTTTGTGTCTCTGGAAGACATGAAGTTCTAATGGGCATCTGGGATTTCCGCTGGTTGCCATTTAAGTACTCGGCACTTACAAGACTGCTGTAGGCAAAATGGTGGTCAGTTGCTTTGTATGTGGTTCTGGTGAGATTTGATAGGGTATTGTAAGCCAGTAAGGCTTTTTCGGGGGGTTTTGGTCCTGCGACTGTTTCACAGCACCTGTGAGGCTTGTAGTAGAACAGGTGTTGGTCCTGTTGTAGGCGGCCTTCTGAAAGTGATTTTGGAACAGCAGATTTTGGCAAAAAAAGGACTTAAATTGACTTTGGTGCTTTAAGCAAACTCGCAGATTTAAAATGCATAATGGATGTCTATAGCTTTTGCGATTACCACAAAAATAAATGTATTGTTAAAACAAAATGCAAACATGAATCCACTAAACTTGGAAGTCCTTTGCAAACACTGTGTTTGTGCCATAGACTCTCTACAGCATGTGGTTGTTTGTTTTATTGTTTGTTTAACAGCATGACACAGATGATGTCTATAGATACGAGGAAATATATATAAGACTTTACTTGCATGCACACTTACAAAACAACCGAACATACAAAAGTGAAACATTAGCACATGCAAATATAAAACACTCCAAGGACTGAAATACACTCTTAATTCTGCTGGGTTGTTTTTAACCCATTGCTGGGTAAATATTGGACAAAACATATGTTGGGTTATAAATAAACCTATGCTGGGTTATTTCAATGCAATGCTGGTTGTTTATAACCCAATGCTAGGTAAATATTGGACAGAACACATGTTGGATTATAAATAAACCTATGCTTGGTTGTCTCAACGCAATGTTGGGTTGTCTCAACGCAATGCTGGGTTGTTTAAACGCAATGCTGGGTTGTTTCAACGCAATGTTGGGTTGTTTCAACGCAATGCTGGGTTGTTTCAACGCAATGCTGGGTTGTTTCAATGCAATGCTGGGTTGTCTCAACGCAATGCTGGGTTGTCTCAGTGCATTGCTGGGCTGTTTCAAAACCTATGATGGGTTGTCTCAATGCAATGCCGGGTTGTTTCAACGCAATGCCGGGTTGTTTCAACGCAATGCCGGGTTGTTTCAACGCAATGCCGGGTTGTCTCAACGCAATGCCGGGTTGTTTCAACGCAATGCCGGGTTGTCTCAACGCAATGCCGGGTTGTCTCAACGCAATGCCGGGTTGTCTCAACGCAATGCCGGGTTGTCTCAACGCAATGCCGGGTTGTCTCAACGCAATGCCGGGTTGTCTCAACGCAATGCCGGGTTGTCTCAACGCAATGCCGGGTTGTCTCAACGCAATGCCGGGTTGTCTCAACGCAATGCCGGGTTGTTTCAACGCAATGCTGGGTTGTTTCAACGCAATGCTGGGTTGTTTCAATGCAATGCTGGGTTGTCTCAACGCAATGCTGGGTTGTCTCAGTGCATTGCTGGGCTGTTTCAAAACCTATGATGGGTTGTCTCAATGCAATGCCGGGTTGTTTCAACGCAATGCCGGGTTGTTTCAACGCAATGCCGGGTTGTTTCAACGCAATGCCGGGTTGTTTCAACGCAATGCCGGGTTGTTTCAACGCAATGCCGGGTTGTCTCAACGCAATGCCGGGTTGTCTCAACGCAATGCCGGGTTGTCTCAACGCAATGCCGGGTTGTCTCAACGCAATGCCGGGTTGTCTCAACGCAATGCCGGGTTGTCTCAACGCAATGCCGGGTTGCTTCAACGCAATGCCGGGTTGCTTCAACGCAATGCCGGGTTTTTTCAAAACAATGCTGGGTTGTTTCAAAGCAATGCTGGGTTGTTTCAACGCAATGCCGGGTTGCTTCAACGCAATGCCGGGTTGTTTCAAAACAATGCTGGGTTGTTTCAAAGCAATGCTGGGTTGTCTCAGTGCAATGCTGGGCTGTTTCAAAACCTATGATCGGTTGTCTCAACACAATGCTGGGTTGTCTCCACGCAATGCTGGGTTGTCTCAACGCAATGATGGGTTGTTTTTAACCCAATGCCATTTAAATATTGGACAGAACACATGTTTGGTTATAAATAAACCTATGCTGGGTTGTCTCAATTCAATGCTGGGTTTGTTTAAACACAATGCTGTGTTGTTTCAACTCAATGCTGGGCTGTCTCAATTCAATGCTGGGTTGTTTCAGTGCAATGCTGGGTTGTTTCACTGCAATGCTGAGTTGTTTAGTGCAATGCTGGGTTGTTTCAGTGCAATGCTGGGTTGTTTAAATGCAATGCTGGGCTGTTTCAAAACATATGATGGGTTGTCTCAACGCAATGATGGGTTGTCTCAATGCAATGCTGGGTTGTCTCAACGCAATGATGGGTTGTCTCAATGCAATGCTGTGTTGTCTCAACGCAATGCTGTGTTGTTTTTTACCCAATGCCATTTAAATATTAGACAGAACACATGTTCAACAAACATGTGTACAGTATTTGCATGTTGCAATGTGGCTTGCAGTGTAACCAAAATGTTGAAACAATCCGTCTGCCCATTTACTCTGTAAGCAATGCAACAGTTTTATTTTGATATTTGTGTTTGTACCTGAAGTGATGAAGTAATAAAGACTTTTTTCACTTTGTAAGAGTTGGACAGTGGCACTCATGTTGTAAGTGCTATTTTGTGACTGGAAGTGGCTTGTGAACCTGGAAATAGCATGATCCTATGTGTGAATGTCCAGTTCACATAATCTTTCAAAGTCTTTTCTCTTTCTAATATCTTCAATACAGCATTAATACTGAAAAGCAAAATAATGTCTTCCTTACCCATCACCTCAGGTAAAAATACAGATTTGTATTGTAAATGGACAATGTGTTTTTGTTCTGATAAGATTGGAGAGAAGTCAAAACGCTGTTGCATGAATATAAAACAGCTGTACAAGAAAATAAAGAAACCACAGACAATGGTATACTTATTAAAAGAATAATCCACTTTCATAAAAAATATGCTGATAATTTACTTTCCCCCATGTCATCCAATGTTGATGTCTTTCTTTCATTGTTCAGTCGAGAAGAAATTAAGTTTTGTGAGAAAAACATTCCAGGATTTTTCTCCATATAATGGACTTTAGTGGACCTCAACAGTTCACAGTTTCAGTGTAGTTTAAAATTGCAGTTTCAATGCAGCTTCAAAGGGCTCTAAATGATCCCAGCCGAGGCATAAGGATCTTATCTAGCAAAACGATTGTCATTTTTGTAAAAAAGTACTTTCAAACCACAATTTCTTGTCTTGCACTAGCTGTGTGACGTGCCACTGTGACCTTACATATAAGTATCATTCCACACACAACAACATAGGAATGGTCTTCATTCTTCACACTTGTAAACAACGGTAGTTTTGCATACGTCATGCGTGACCTTTCAATGTGATTACGTAATATTTAAGGTAATGCTGGTGCATCACATAGCTAGTGTAACACAAGAAGTGAAAATGACGATCGTTTGACTAGATTTGGATCGTTTAAAGCCCATTAAACTGCAATTTTATATTACATTGAATCTGTAAACTCGACTATATGGAGAAAAATCCTGGAATGTTTTCCTCAAAAAACGTAATTTCTTCTCGACTGAACAAAGAAATACATAAATATTTTGGATGACATCAGGGTGAGTTCTTTCATTTGGTATATTGTATGTTTATATATTTAAAGAAGAACATTTTCTGGAAGGCATTAAACTTTGGTGAAAATCATGAAAAACGCTGGCGCTGGCTGGCAACTTTTTTTTAAAAACGCTGGTGGTGAAAGAGTTAAAAGATTCACTCACAATGCAATGCCAACAGGAGTAAACTTATAGTATAGAGTCTGAAGCGGGAGGAATTATGATAATGTCGGTCTTGTCTACATCACTAATCCCAGGAAGTAAACTGTTGCTTACAATCCGTGTGTTTGTTGTAGTCCAAGAAAAGAGATTTACGTTGGAGACGATAACTCGCGTCATTGTTTACTTTGCGGTATGTACATTTTGCATATCGTTAACATGTACTAATACACACTTACACACCAAACGAAATGTAAAATCATGAATCGAACCATAATTACTCTTTAAAAAAAGAAAACATTACATAAGAACAGGAGTATAACATGCATAGAGAATATGATAAAATATACCATAGCATTACATAGTGGAATAAAACAAAGTCTTTAAGATTGTACTTGGCTTTGGTCATTCTAATAAAAGCGATGATAACAGATAAAGCCCTTAGCTAAGCTGATGTCAGCAGTCTCTTAGTAAGCAAGCCACTGGAATGACAGTGGCAAGGAACCAAATACTCAATTGACAGAGATTAGTGATGGTGAAATACTCTATACAAAATAATGATTAATTACACAAGTATATTATTTATTATTGGAAAGAAAAGTTTTAATACATTTACTATGAGAAATTCAAATAATCCTAAATAAATCTGTTAATTGACTGATTATATACAGTATACACAATAGAATAGCAACATGTCACCGTGTTAGAAAGTATCATCATTGAAAGTTGCTGTGTAATCAAGGTTTCAGCAATGCTTTCACAAGCCAGCTAGTCTTGTCTCAATTTATATTGACTGATGCGCTGTTAATGACATATCTCTGTCTAGCCTGTGTGTTTTCATGTGTATGAGAATGTGTGTGTGCGTGTTTATCACGCCAGCTCCCGATGGCTTCCACAGCCTGTCTGCTGCAGGGCTGGAACGCTTGATTCATTAGACTGTCAGCCTGTGCCTGGGAGAGTAATGCTTTTATGCAGGATTAGAACAGGGCCACCAGTGTTAGCTCTACAGGGAAATAAATACATGGAGGATGCGCCCCCCCTAAGCTAGCCATTAGTCCAGCAGTCAACACCGCCACCATAGATTTGTTTGTCTGATTCCTCTGATAGGTCCTGGCTTAGCAAAGGCTGCTGCTACTCTTTCTCTCTCTCTCTCTCGGTGTGTGTGTCTCTGTGGGTGACACTTTTTTTCCAAAAAAGAAGGAACGAGTGTGAAGTTTGACATGGACTGCTAATAACCAAGTCCTTGATTTTTTTTGCTTTGCAGTAGAGTCACTTCTATCTGGCCTTGGTGGAAATGAAGGGTTTTGGATGACAGCTTTGAGGAGATTGTGTGACTCGGAAAGCACTAAACTAATTTAAATGTCTTCTCGTTGGGGCGAATGGATTCGCAGCAGGCGTCGTGAAGAATACTTGTTGCGTTTGGAATGGGGCGTCGGTGAAATACTTAGACAAGGACTGAGCGATAACAAAGAAAAATGTAGAAAGTTTAGTGTTTCATTGGATGACAAATATGCTAATTGCTCTTGAAAAAGGACTAATATATGAAAGAACATTTATAAAACTGAAAATAATAGTTATTGTAAGAGGTGGCCATCAGTCAATTTCCTTCAAATTATCGTTTATTACCATTTTAGTGTCAAACCATTAGTTTGACCAGCTAATCCTTGCAATTACCGGTTGTATTATACGATTTCCTAACAGTTCATCGCAGATTCTCTTTATGGCTCCATTAACAGGATGGCTAATTTTGTGGCAAACTTGATTTCTCGTCAGCCTTAGCCGGCATTTCCTGTTGAATGGTCTTTGGAGAGCGAAGGCTCAAGGCTGTTTTATGACCAGCTCTCAGGCTCAGTGCGTCGGTATGGAGGTGTGACTGTGAATATGAATTGTCTCTTTAGCCTCGCTGCTCTGGAGGGTCACGCGTGTGCAGGAGACTCGGAGGCACGGATAGAACTGCAACCACTTTTGTTTTAAATGGATGTTGGGCGAATGTTTTATCACATTTTCATTCGTGTTAAAACAATACTTTACCTTTATCTTGCATTGGTATCATTTTCTAATAACCTTTGTTGGAAAGTTATTTTAAAGTGTATGATGTCATAAAAGCAAAAGGGGCACAGTACTAAGATATTCTGTGATTTTTACATACATTTTTATACCAATGCAAATGTGAATAATACTGAATACTGAAAGACATTTTATGTACTTTGTTATTACAAAATATATATATTTTTATTAATAATCTTACCCAACATGGCTTCTTTTAAATGCACATATTAAATATATACACAAACCAAAAGCATGTTCACCTGTATTCCTTTTCTCCAAAGTGCTTGCCAAACTTTGGGCCATATTTAGAGAAGAAGACTCAAGCCATAGCAACGTGCAAGAAGAACAACATCCAAGACAATGATGTGTCCACGGCTGCTAATCCTGTTAGAGTTAACATCCCCAAAAAACCCATTCCTAGTGTGCAGGTAAGACTATAGCTGTACTATCACCTCACCGTTTAACTCCTATTTGGGTCAATGATGTGATGTTAATTATTTTGTGTCCATATGGTTCAATAAAATGTAAAAGGGTTAACATTTCAAAATAAATTTGCAGATTACTTGTATACATTTTCTTTTTTGAAGTCTAAATTTTCTGGTTTTATTTTGAAAGAATATTTGAGGGATAACTGCAAAAATGTCAGTGTGGTGTAACCGGTCTGTGTCAATTGGTGTAACTATAATTTTTTTTAAATAAAAATATATTCATAAAAAATGTGGAATAAAATATAATAATTTAGTTTAGTGTAATATGATTTTTTTACATACATCTTTACACCATTTATCAAAGATTATTTAGAAAACAGAGCTGTTTTTTTACCGAGCCCCTAAGGTGACATGGAGCAAAAATTAAATAAAGTGAAACTTTCTCTATTGGGTGCGCACGTGAAACTATCGCGTGCACACATGAAACTATTGAGTTTAGTTTTGCGTGCGCACGTGAAACTATCGCATGCTCACATGAAACTTGCGCATGCGCACGTGAAAGTATCGCTTTCACATGCGCACGCGATAGTTTTACGTGCGCGTGCGCGAAAGTTTCACGGGAGAACACAAAACTAAACTTTAAAAAAAAATGGTTTCGCACATGAAACTAAACTTTAGATTTTTTTACTACAATGTCACCTAAGGGGCTCCGTAGTTTTCAGCATATTTCAGAACAAATGTTACAACAATGCATTCAAATTTACATTTAGAAATAACTAATAAATAATATTGATGATTACGCTTACATGCCATCAAGGTGGATAAAATATTTAATATTTCTCATTCTTTTGCGCCATTGGCGGTTACACCATGTGACATTTTCAGGTCCATTTAGTCTTAAATTTCATAAAACTGGTGCAAATATAATTTTTTATTGCATAGAATTAACATAAATGGGTGATTCTCACGAAAACTTGGTTTTAAAAATGTCAAGCATGAAAATGTAAAAATTGCTTAAATTTACTTTTTTTCCCACCAGACATTAAAAAACAAAGTCTGGAGTAAATGGGAACATTAATTTAAACACTTTTACTTATCATTTAACACTTTTTGTAACATAATTTGAAAAATTAGTCCTAAAAAATCTCATTACCGCAACAGTCAGAAAACATCAACACTGACATATTTTCAAAATGACATGACAAACCTGAAAGAACATAATTTGGAGAATCTGCACATGCATTTAAAATCAAAGTATTATGCTTCTATTAATTAAATTAACATTTAATAAGCATCTGTTGCGGTAATGATAATCAAAATGTCGTGTAAGCATTCTGACAAGACAATATTTCAAATTAACTGTAAAAAAATGATCTTACCTGGTAGCCATCTTGAGGTAACTGGTCCATGTGCTTGGTCACTCAAAATCAAACTTTATTAAAATTCTGTATGTGTGCTTAAACTGTTCTCAAAAAGTGTTGCGGAGGATGAGAACATCAGGCATGGACACATCATTTTCCTAATTTTTCTTTATTATTATTATACATGAATATTCAGTAAAAAAAAATTCTGTCATCTAAAGTAGCAAAAAAGTCTAGCAAAACATCCATTTATTTTTTTTCTAAATATTTTTGTGTTAATTTGATTAAATTACAACATAACGCATGTTCAAACACAGCCGGACACATTGCGGTAATGAGAATTTCAGCAGAAAATGAGATAAAATTGACAAATGATAAATTCTTATGTTGAAATCACACATTGTGCAAGGTAGAACACAGTATTGTGTTAATTCTGATGCTTTTTAATGTTACTATATTACACATTTTATAGCTAAAATCATTAGTGCCGTGGTGTTTCAATGGTTTCGTGAGAATCACCCAAATAGACCATTTTGCAAGATGTAAACAACACTGGACCAGAACCACTTCCTGTTTCAGTTTTTTAACACTACATAAACGTTGGACTAAATACAACCAGCAGAACATAGAGAACTGAATCAAAAAGTTAAACAAACGTCTTTAAGATATATGTGACATAAATAGTTAAAAACTGAAACAAATTGTTTTTGGACCTGTGTTGTTTACATCTTGCAAAATGGTTTATACACTATGTGCAATATAATAAACCTGATGTGTCCTCTTAAAACAAGTTTTTAACAAAAGATTTTTGAATTTCTCTTCTTGCCGAATCGTTTTTGTCACTGACCCATATATCTGTTTTCGCAATATATAATATTTAGGATTACAAAAACATACACAAGGGCTTATGTTAAACTTCAACAGACTTGTTTTATCAGTAAAGCACATGGAGTGTTCCTGCTTATAACATTAAAAGCTTTATTCCTTTGGGGTGATTATGCTATGAGGGGTCTTGAGGAGGAAATGGAGTTCACAAACTACCAGTCAGACATCAAAACCGATCTGCTTTCGCTGATTTAATTAAGTTAACTTAAGAACAAAGCGCCACCTTTCAAACCGTCACCGTTTCTTTCAGACAACACGACTCACTGTTTAATCCATTCCTATCCTTTCCTTAAGGATGTGATTGCCAGGGCGCTGAAGCATATTGGTGCGTACCAAGAGCTGGACAACCTGGAACAAGTGCAGGCCCTCATTGATCCAGAGATGTGTATCAACTGTGGAAAATGCTACATGACCTGCAACGATTCTGGCTACCAGGTGACAACATGACCATTATATGAACCGTAATCAGTTAAATAGATGAAACGGCAATTAGGTTTGTTTTCAGATTAAATGTTGTTTTTTGGTCACTTTATAATGAAGTTCACCACCCATCTTACGCTTTCAAAACAGGTCCAGAGTCTGAAATGAATAAGGTTTGGTATAAGCATTGATGAAGGCCAGCTATTTACCTTAAAGAACGACACTGTTGTGTTAGCCGTTGTCATTGTTGTTGGTTTTTTGCCGTCCGTGAAAAGCTCTCCCAGGAGTGGGGAAATCCTCCTATGGAGAGTCGATAATTGCTCTAATGTAATAGCTTTTCCCCTCCCCTTTCTCTTCTTTTGCAGGCTATTAAGTTTGACCCTGAGACCCATCTTCCTGTAATCATGGACAGCTGCACCGGCTGTACTCTCTGCCTGAGCGTGTGCCCCATCATCGACTGCATCAAAATGGTTACCAGGACAACGCCGTACGTGCCCAAGAGGGGCCTGCCTGTTAATCCCGTTTGCTAAAGCACACTGTCGCTCCACCTGACCGGAGAGAAAAGAAAGCCACGGGCCGACGTCTCATTCAGAGCATTCGATTCCGCTCGTAATTGCTGTGTGAAAAATTACCTTTATTATGAAAACGAATAATTAGCCGGCAGAAATAATTGCTTCATATTCCCAAACCGGTTATGCTAGAATAATTGTGCTGGCGCAGAAAGAGTTGCATTATTTCAAAACAACAGAGTGCAATGTTGATCTCTCTTTCTCTCTCTCTAAAGATACAGCAATCAAAATCAAAATGGATCGATTGGGAATAATAATTAAGTGCTTGATATAAATAGCAATACATAGATAATATTCCTGGAAGTATAGTCATTGACAATATTGAAATTAGCATTTTCACTATACAACTTGTACTTTTCTTTTCAGGAAACCTGTCTGTGAAATTTAAGTCTAATAATTTAATAATGAGATTTGGAGCATCAAAGTTTGAATTTTAGATTTTTGGCCTTACTTGGTCAATAATAAAGAAATCAAGGTTAGATTTTTACACAATGATCTTTACATTATATAGGATGATTTTATGTAGAAAATAACAAATCACAAATGAGTTTAGCTGGGTTTTCACACACAATAGTAGTCAATTATGTGAATGCCAATTGTGAATACTGTTATTAGAATATGTAATAATGTCTCATAAAGCATATGTGCCTTGTGTTATAATTCATGATAGATATTTATACCTAAAGAATTGCTTTCATATGATCGAATTTCGTTTCAAGTATGATCCATAAATAAATTTAATAAATAATTGTTCATCTGAATAGTATTATTTGGCAGATTGTTTTGAAAAACAGCGTTTGGTTTGGAAACAGGGACAGAACAAAAACATCACATTATAGCTCCTTTAATGTCTCAATTGATTTGTTTTGCAAAACAAAGCATTAAATGCAGATAATACAAACACAAGTCTGAAAGATTTATACCCGCTCTCTGTTATGTTAATATGATGTTACTATAATTGATACATCTGCAAACAAACATCTGATCGGGCAGACCGGACAAGTCTGTAGATGGAGTTAATTAAATTGCCATCATTTTCATCTCCAAGAAACAGCTCGTTCTCAGCACTGCTTTGCTTTTTTGAGATGTTGGAAAACACTGCTTTTGAAAAACAGCAGCCAGACATGTCTTGAGTTATTTCATCATTTGTTACAACAGCGTAATAACAAGGGATTAGTAAGAAACCTGGGCAAGTTTGCACATGAGCTCCATTTATTTGGCCACGACTTGACTTGTCGCGTAAAAAGTTTGCCTGGGAAAAATTAGCAACCAACCGCGCAAAATAAAAAGGTTTAGTAAATTTACAAAACTCTATTAAAGGAATATTCAATTTTCTTAAAAGAAAAATCCATAATTTACTTACCACCATGTCATCCAAAATGTTGATGTCTTTCTTTGTTCAGTCGAGAAGAAATTATGTTTTTTGAGGAAAACATTGCAGGATTTTTCTCATTTTAATAGACTTTAATAGAGCCCAACAATTAACACTTAACTCAACACGTAACAGTTTTTTTCAACGGAGTTTCAAAAGACTATAAACGATTCCAAACGAGGCATAAGGGTCTTATCTAGTAAAACGATTGTCATTTTTGTCAATAAAAATAACAAATATACACTTTTAAAGCACAACTTCTCGTTTAAATCCGGTCGTGATGGGCCAACGTGACCTCACGCAATACGTCATGATGTCAAGAGGTCACAGAGGACGAACGCGAAACTCCGCCCCAGTGTTTACAAGTGTTGAGAACGAGGACCGTTCCTACGTTGTTGTATGTCAACTGATACTAATTAATGTCTTTGTGTCAGTTTATTGTTTACAATGGTCCGCAAATGTGCGTTTTATATATGTAACACGTGACCTCCCTACGTCACTACGCATTTTTCGTTAGGTCGCGCTGGATCGGATTTAAACGAGAAGTTGTGCTTTAAAAATGTATATTTGTTATTTTTATTGTCAAAAATGACAATCGTTTTGCTAGATAAGACCCTTATGTCTCCCATTCAACTTCGTTGAAAAAAACTGTTACGTGTTGAGTTTAGTGTTAATTGTTGGGCTCTATTAAAGTCTATTAAAATGAGAAAAATCCTGCAATGTTTTCCTCAAAAAACATAATTTCTTCTCGACTGAACAAAGAAAGACATCAACATTTTGGATGACATGGTGGTGAGTAAATTATCTGGATTTTTCTTTCAAGAAAATGGAATATTCCTTTAAACATGCTCATTATTGACTTCTAAAGCCTTGTATCAACAACTGAAATCATGCCTCACTTTCAAAGAGCACAAAGTTTTGATATATTTATGCAAGCCTAGACCTTCACTGATTGTTATCAAATTGGATGGTTTTTATTCACCACATGATGCCAATTAAAGGGACATGTTTACACAGCACATCATTAGGTCAACAATGAAGCAAAGCTTGATGGTTATTAGAGTAAGGCATCGGCTAGTGTTTCATTCTGCCTCGCATCAACCTATCATTCATACACCACTGTGCATCAGCCCACTTCCTCTCTCTGATTGCAATTAAGAAATGATGGGCCTGGACCACGGCCAGACGTGCCAGGTTAAATTATTCATAAATGTTAATAAGACAAGCGAGAGCATTCCCTCTTCTTCTCCTCCTGCTTTCCCACCGAAGTGCTGAATTAGAGAAATAATATTGACCTTTCCATCGGAACGCCCACATGTGACATCAGGAAGTTGTTGCTCTACACGTTTACACGTCTTTTTCCGAAAGCACATATATACACTTGCTTTTCCTCTCCTACAGACAGAACAGAGTAAAGCATTTCTGCAACCGTAGAGAAGGTAAATATTCATTAGGAGCGATGATGAGATGATTATGTTTCACATTGGCTATTTACACAGGGTTTTTTTGTGGAACATACATTTGAACTTGATAATAAGGTAGAAACAGATCTTAATTTGAAGCAAAAAATTATGTTTAACTTCGTAGTAGTGCTGCTTGATGATGGGGAAAATCATAGTCCCGATTATTTTGGTACAAATCGTAATTCTGATTATTTAACACAATATCTGACTTTGACCTGCAGCTGATTATATTTTAAACAAGAGGGATAGTTTGCTTCAGCTCGCTTGACTTGCATGAAGGATGCAGGATTTCTACTTTTTTTTTTTTACTTCAGACGTATGTGAGGGCGCAAGCATGTGCAAAAGAGAGAGATGCAGCTGCTTATGACGTGCTGGATTGATAACACAAAACGAAATCGAAGTATCTTGACTATCTTGATTTTGCAATCGAAATGTGCAAAAATCTAAATCAAATTGAAAATGATTAATTGCACAGCTCGACATTCTAGTAGTGTTCTAGTCAAAACCACCTAAACCAAGATCTGATCTAAGAAAGCCAACAGGGCAACAGTTATACATATTACCATCTTAATAATGTTAACAGATAAACAAGACAATGCACTGACAATTATGTGATATCCCAGCAATTGTGGTCTTGACTGGCCTTAAAAAAAAACATCTTAAGTCCTTGAGACCTTCAACTTGGTCCCAGCTATCACAACAATGCCTTAGGCTATGTTTTCACGGCAACGTTTGTACTGAAAACATAAAAGTTTTTTTTTTAAATTCACATGTATACGACAACTTGGAAACCCAAAAATGCTGTATAATGCATGCCAGGTCAGTGGCTGGTGATGTTCCTTACACCAGTGGTTCTCAAACTTTTTCTGGGTGCAGCCCCCCTTGGGTACGGTGCATTCCTTCACAGCCCCCCCCCCAAAAAAAAAATGATTGGACAAAAAACTATTCTTAAAATTAACATTTTAATTAAACAAACATTTTAAATAATACAAAGTAGTGATGTTGGTTAGTAGCCTTATTTTTGTTAGGTTTTTATTACACAGAATTCATGATAAAGTGAAATGTCATAAAACTGGGGTCCCCCTTTCCCCATCTTGCGGCATCAGTTTGAGAACCACTGCCAAGGGGCTAATCAAACCAAATGCGCTTTAAACGCTTGGAAACGCAAGGCGCGACGCACTGCCTTTTTTTAAAAAAGAGCAGTGCAACGCAGCTTTTTATATTACTAAGCAACCACCGAGTCAGCTGTCTTGTAAATCAAATATTGAAGCGTGAGCGCTCTTTTGCTGTTTACTGTCATATTAGCAGAAACTTTAAAAAGAGGGTGCTTGCTCTGACCTTGTTTGAGGGTGAGAGGTGCACAAACACGCAGGAGAGAGTGAGCGAGTGGAGTCCAGTTCTTCCAAGCAACTGTAAACGTCCCTCACCACAACCTAAAGCCCGCCTCTCCCCTCATTCAATTGGACAATGGAAAGACGCAAATGATGTCGGCCGCTTCTCCGCTCTCAGCGCTTATTCAAAAGTGTGTGGTGCGGCTGGCGGCAAAAACTGCAAGGCGCTTGGCGTGCATAAACAGCGCACAAACGCTCCCTGTCCATAGAATATCTGCCATAACTGCCATAAACGCGTTTGGTGCGATTGGCCCCTTACACTACCCTTAAGCGAAGTGACTAAGGAGTAGCTTGCGGAAAGACGCCTTTAAACATCAACATGGTTTGTTACTTCAACCTTTTAGCAATACAATCAAGTAGTCTGGCATTGTTGTGTGTGTATGTAAAAAAGTGCATGCCTGTTACCGAACACATAACATGCATGCGCTTGACATCATCGCTTTCACAGATTTGAATTTTTTCAGTTTACATAAAATAAGAATAAAGACTTGGGGCCCTATTTTAACGATCTGAAACGCAAGTGTGAAGCGCAACGCGCAAGTGAGTTTGTGGGCGGATCTTGGGCGCTGTTGCGATTTTCCCGGTGGGAGAAATAACTCTTGTGCCAGGCACAAATCAATAAGGGATTGGTCTGAAGTAGGTTCATTATTCATAGGTGTGGTTTGGGTGTTACGTCAAATAAACCAATCAGAACGCTATCCAACATTCCCTTTAAACGCAAGGGCGCAAGTTCCATGGCGGGTTGCTATTATTATGACGGATTTACCAGGCGCACGCCAGGATCGGTTCACAGCCGAGGAGACCGACGTTCTTGTAAGTGCAGTCAAAGACAGAGAAGTTGTTTTGTATGGGGATGGGAGAAATCCACCCAAATCAGCGTAGGTTAAACAGGCGTGGGAGGAAATAGCCACAATTGTCTCATCAGATGGCATCCCAATCGTTGCGCCAAGCGCTACAATGATGTCAGGAGACGGGGGAATCCCAAGCTTGCCAGGATAAATCGCCTCACCGCTGAAAGAGTTTGGGGGCTTTGAAATCGGAACCAAGAAACGCAAGACATTTAAATTATTATTTAATAAAATAAAATAAACGTAATACAGCCACACAACAAACTTGAAAATATTTTAATCGTTATTTGCATGAGAATTTTTTAACGCAGCCACACAATAAAAACAATCACCACAATGCTCACCACTATGATTTCCCTTATCTCATGTGTTAATATTTTTTATTGTAACAATTTATGAGTTGCATCTGTGTAGATTAGATAAGCAAAGTGTGTGCGCGTTGTGCACGCTATACATTATGGTCAAGCATGCGCCCTTAAAATAGCATAATGAACAACGCGCCACTGACTTTAGACTAGTTTTTTTTTTGGTCAGTGGCGCAATTGTTTTTTAAAACTGCAAAATAGCATCAGATATGGTTTGCGCCGGAACACGCCTCCTTTTTTTGCGCTGAACCGCCCAGGGAGCGCAAGTTAATTCCCTAGTTTGCCGACGTGCGTCTGTGGAGGGAAAAACCCGCTGTGCGCCGGTGCAAAATACGAATGATACATGCGTCACTGACAAAGTCAATTGCGCTGGGTGCAAGATAGGGCCCTTGGACTTGAAGTTGTTTTTAAATGTTTGCATTTTCAGGACCCCCAAAATGCTAAAAAAAAACCTTATGTTTTCAGCTAAAAATTTTGTCTTTTTTTGGTTAACCGAAAATAGGAACTTGATTTCAGACTTTAATCTGTAGCAATACTGATATGTATTGCTCTTTAAGTTTTATTCTCACTATTCTTTCACTAGATCAATGAATCTCAGCTATGGACTTGATGACCCACAACACTGCACAGTTTGTATGTCTCTCTTAATCTAACAGACTTCACTTTATACAGTAGATCTCAGCCAATGAGTAGATCATTTAAATCAAGGGGGTTAAATAATGAGGGTTTTATGAAGTCACACCTCATTTTGAAGGGTGCATCAGGTGTAAAACCATTATAAAATTTATTTTTCTTCCTCATAAAAACCTAATCACTGTAGTTTCATTTAACTTAAAATGTAAAGGTTGCTTTTCTGAGAAAAAACCTGGAAATGAGATGCGGACGACAAATGTGACCTCTTGAAGACGCAGCCTTGAAAATGAGACACAGATAACATATGCAGTGTTGGTCCCTGTACCTTTTCAAAAAGTACCTAAAAGAAACATATTAGTACCTCAAAGGTACACGCTGGTACCTAGAGGTACATATCTGTACCTGAATTGGACCTTTTTAAGAGGTACGTTCCCAGTGACAAAAAGGTACAACTTTTATACCTTTTTTCTAAGAGTGTACTTAAGTTGAGAGTACTTAAGGTATTTCTGCACTGCTACCACCAATGGCACCAACATTTAACCAGCTTCTAGTGCAATAAAATGACCAAATTTTACCTCCACTGGCACGACAACCCTTGCTTTCTACAGTACAGGTATGACCTCTCCCTTGACCAGACTGTATACTCAGCCGCTGTTATCTCTAAAGTTTTAAATGTGAATGTGACTATAATCATTAAAGCTATTAGCATGGTGAGGCAAAAGCGAATTGGAGCCACCAGTGAGTGCTGTATAGAGCTCATGACCTCTGACCTGGACTAATTGGCATTGGCAGGAAACTGGCAGAGAGCCTTTCATTTCACTCCACTATAAAAGCCTGAAGAGGTGAGAGACAATAACACAGAGCTACAGCGGCCAATGATGAGGTGCTTCACTGCAAGCCCATGATGGGTGGAGTGGAAGAAATCAAAAAACAAAAGCACTCATTGCTTATTTACCTTGGCTTTTCATTTAATTATTCTGTAGTTTGTGTCTGTTTACATGTTGTGTTTCCAGTGCATGTTTAGTTGTTTATCAAAATTGATATTTAGTTTTTTAGTTTTTTTTTTTCTTTTAAAGCATGACAAACGTGATTTCGTGACAAACATGCACAGCAAAAAAAAAATGCATTCAGGATGCAACTATGGCGCTTTTCAGTGTTTTCAATACTGTGGCTCCCTCCCAGTCATAAAGATATAAACTCTTGTTTGCTGCTTTAATTTAATTAGACTGGTGGAGCTAGGATGTCTGTGGAACACTGGCCAATGCTAATCTCATTTCGTCAGCCATTATGCCGCAGCTCGGTCCTGGCCTGCTCTCCCCATACATGGCAGAGTCACATCCAGGCTGATTCTAAAATGCACCTCCATGCCAAGCCTTGGCACACCCCTACAGCATCACAGCCTCCATAAAGCCATTATGAGTCTTGAGCTCCACATCCTCTGAGCATCCTCTCTTCCTTCTTTAGGTAATATAGTTAGCTTAAGTCATGTCAGATATGTTCAAGTTGAGCACACTTAAACATAGTCGTTGCATTGGTTGGTAAATTGTGTCTACATGCCTGCCATATTGGGGTGGGCAAGACTGCCCCAAAGGCAGGGCCACAGTTCTATTACTATGAATGGTGAAAAGCAAAACTTAATATGGCCGTTCCAGTAACAGAGATCCCAAGAACCAATGGTCGACCTTCTGACTGATTAGGAGATAACGCATGGAAATTGCTGATGCTCGCATCTTGCATAATGTGAGAGGAATCGAAAGTCAAATAGAGTGCCTTATGAGTAGTCTAAAAACTTTGGGATCTTGCGGTGTGAATTTGGGAGGTGTGGTTGAACCAATCAGGGGAAACGAAAACCACAACTGACATTAAGTGCATAATATAATAACAGCCAAATGTACGTATGTCTTCCTCACATCAACTGAAAGTAACTTTGTATAGCACTTTTCATTTTATTGCCTTCCAGACAAACTGCATTGTTGTTTTCCTCACTTTGTAAGTGGCTATGGATAAATGTGTCTGCTAAATGTCTAAATGTAAATCTTTACAGATATTTGGCCTGTTCACAAACCTTTTCCTAGCCTGTCTTTATTTGTCTTCTTTTGTTTATTGAAGCCTATTGTGGAAACAAACATTTATAAAAATTAACCATGTTTTTACTTTAGTACACTCAAGTCTAGCGTTGGGTCAAAAAGAGACGAACCCAGCAATTGAGTTAAATTAACCCCTAAAAATGTTTATATTTGACCCAAAAAATGTGTAAAAACAACTCAGCATTTTCGGTTGAACAAACCAGCATGGGTTCCTTTTTGACCTAGTAGTGAGTCGAAAATAACCCAGACTTTTTTAGAGTGTCGTGTACCTATAGCATTTATAATTAACCCATAGTAACCACAAATGTACAATTTTCTCACTATAGGAATAGTTTAACCATGATATTAGTGGTAAAACTATAGTAATACAAATCAATCTGTCAAAAAAAACATGGTTTATTACACCTTCATTATAATAAAAACATTGCTGTGTCCGAAAGCTTGTCAGCTGAGTTGTTGCCTCACTGCCTCGTGATGCAGACTTTGGAGGCAGGAAGGAAGTAGATTTAAGTGATTTTTGTTTCACATATGCATCAATTTCATACAAAATTAGAAAAAATACATACCGAAACCTTCAGTAGAGTCATTGAAGATGCAAAAATCTCCCTCCCTGCTTAACTGCTGGCTGGGCACAGGTCAGGCTTACTCTGCAGGGCTCTCTGCACCGAGAATGGCCGAAAGCAGATGTTAAATGATGTTCCCTTGACAAATGCTGTGATAGATGGTAATGGAGGTGATTACTTTAAAGGGGGATAAAATGGTCTCTAAGCTACAGCCTACTGGTAGTGCAAAGAAGCAAGCATGTCTCTTTAAGCCTGGATTTCAGAGGATCCATCGGATTTTTGAGTTCATGGAGGTAGAGAAGATCCAGTGGCAATCCTTACTTACCATCGATCTTTACTTTTACAATGGCTATGAAATAGATTTTATAGTACTGTCAAAATGAGCCCAAAATGAGGGATGGGGGAATCATCTGTTGATCAGGTTAAACTTGATTTTATTCTTTAGCAGTCAGCGCTTAAAGTTTATTGTCAAATATAAGTAGATCTTTAATCAGATCTCCATCGAATCGCAAGTTTTCAGCTGATAATTTTTATCATCACACCTAAATGAAGCCTACACGGAGGAGGATAAAGATACAATAACGGGGAGAGAAAGAGAGAGCACAGCATGCAGCAGGCTAACAGTTATTTTTCATCTCTCTCACTCTCTCTCTCTCTCTCTCTCTCTCCCTCCCTCCTTCTTATAAGACTCAGTTGAAATTCTATTCAGTTTTTCATCTCAGGCTTTACTGAGGTGCAAATAATTTTAGCATTTATTTTTGTTAATCCAAGCCAACACCTCTCCCTGTATTTGTTTTAGTTATTTTGCACCCTTATGTTCTCTCTGTCTTTCTGGTTATAAAGATACTAAAATTAAAACCCTGCAAGATGAAGGAGTCAAGAGCACTTTTACAGTAGTAGCCAAAAGTGATGATGTTGCTTTTAATGACTCCACAGGTTTGATTTAACCATGAACATATGATGTGCATGGTACAAAATGGAGAAAACGCTAAACTTGGTTAAAGGGACATCCCACTTTTGTTGAAAATATTCTTATTTGCCAGCTCCCCTATTTTATTCTTACCGTTTTGGAATCTAAAAGCGCTAGCACTTTTAGCATAGCTTAGCACAATCCATTGAATCTGATTAGACCATTAGCATTGCGCAAAAAAATAACCAAAGGGTTTCGATATGTTTCCTATTTAAAACTTGACTCTTCTGTAGTTACATCGTATACTAAGACCGACGGAAAATTAAAAGTTGCGATTTTCTCGAAATTTCTGCCTGAAAATAGTCCTCTTGGTTACTTTCAATAGCAGGGGACTATTTTCTGGCAGTGCAACGTCCTTGCACTGGACATCAGCAAAGTCCTTGATTATTAAGCCAGAATGAGAGTATAGTTCCTAGCCATATCTGCCTAGAAAATCACAATTTTTAATTTTGCGTCAGTCTTAGTACACGATGTGTTTTAAATAGGAAAAATATTGAAACTCTTTGGTTATTTTTAGCGCGATGCTAATGGCCTAATCAGATTCTATGGATTGTGCAAAGCTATGCTTAAAGTGCTAGCGCCAGACCCTGAATGGATCCCAAAACGGTAAGAATCAAATGTTTAACTCTAGGGGAGCTGGAAAATGAGCATATTTTCAAAAAAGTGGAATGTCCCTTTAAGGTAATCGCCAAAATCTGGGAATCTGGGTTTTTATTTTAATAGGCTACCACGAATACCTACACTTTAAAAAAATGCATGAAGTTAAAACAACTTGGTTTTGCAAGTCAATTCAACCTACTGTAATAAGTTTTGACTTGTCAATAGTTGACATTAGGGGTGCACCGATATATATCAACTGATGATGCTTGCTATGCTTCTCAATAAATTACAGTGAAATGCTGCTGCATTTTATTTACAGTGTAAAAAAAAAGGCTCACACAGGGAATAAAGCATATATTGACTATCATTTTTATTATTGTTATTTTGTTTATCCTTGCTTGTTTCTGATGACAGCAGTTATTGAACCTTGACTCTGTAAGCTCTGTGCATGTTGACATTTTTTGCCACGCCTCCTTAAATTCATTACAAAGCTGAATTACAAGCAGAAATACACAGCATGCATGCAAAAACATCTGCAGAGTGCAGATGCCTTTTGGGGCTGTGAGATGTTGGCCACTATTGTATGTATCTATTTATGCCTCTGTAAATGTTAGTTTTTGAGAGAAAGATGATATATATTCTGGACCATTCCTGTAATAAAACAAATTTTTTTTAAAAGAAAAATAGTTTTTGGACTTATAAATGAAATGATGACACCGTCTGCTTTACTGTGTACTACACTAGCTAACAATACAACCCATTGCCTGAAAATAAGATTAAGCTGTCACTTAGAAAGAAAAACAATCCTCCAACGCATCTCCCCTTTTCTTTGTGAATCAGGGTAGATGGATTGATAGTGAGATATCATTTTATATCATCTGACAGACCAAATCTGCCTGACTTATTCTTAAATGAATTTTAAAGTTGTCCTACTGGAGCCATTCAATGCACATGCAGGTATACTTCCGAATGCATGATGTATGTTTCAATAAGCAAAAAACACTGCGTTGTCTCTGTTGTATAATTCAGTGATTTGAATAGTGACAGTGGTGAGCTCTTATTCTGCTGTGAATGTTCTGCAGCTTACAATTAACCTCTTGAGTTCTTAAAACTGAATGGAAGAAAGCCATCATGTCATTTGCATATAGATAACAGCCTTTGATTTGGGAAGTCACTGCATTATACCATGATCTGGAAGATTTGGCGGTGAATACACCTCCTGTGCAGCCTTTTCCTTTCTCACCTCTTATTTTTGCAGTTATATATATGTCAGTGTGGGTAAAAAAAGATGTCATTTTGAAGGCCAGCCAGTCACATTTCCACTGAGCTCCTGAGCTGTGAATGTAATGCAGGTGATGCCATGTTCTGTCCTCGCTGACTGAGCGCTTCTGTCGTAACCAAAATGTGCTGCTGCCATCAACTGTGAGACATAACTCAATGTTAACTTCAATGTAGGTTAACTGTGCCGTACATACATAAAATGTATAGAAGCAAATGCATGAAATGCAGAAACGTCTTAGTTTTTTGGGACTCAAGGTTACTACCGAACGAATATATGGCCTAGTGTAATTACAGGGGGTTAAAATATTAAACGGACACATCTAACATAACAGTAAGTGAATAAAGGCAAAATAAAGTAATATATGGAAAACGACCGCCGATAAATTTAATATATGGCGAACCATGCAGTCTGTTGACATTTGGGTCATAATTACGCTATGCTAATTAAATCTGCTGAGTATCAGAGAGCTGTTTAATAATTCAAACCCAGTGCAACCTCTAATACCAATGGCAATTTCCCAAAGTAAAGACAGTGGAATGATCATACTTGTTTCTCTTAAATATTTAATTCTCCTTGGGAAATCTTTTTGACACTGTGACCTACAAAGACTAGAAGGGCAGAACAAGGACACTATTTTGTGCTTACAGTCCTAAAACGGCTCTTAACCGCCATGTGAAAGTGCTACAAAACACTGCTGTTAGCACCGCATGAATTTACACTCAGATTTATGCTATATTTATATCAGATTTTTAAAGAAAACACATCATTTGGCACAAGTTTGTCTTCTGACGTTTCTGTTTTGAGCAATAAGGCTTGTTCACAAATTATTTTTCATCGCCGTTCTCGATTCAGGGGAAAAACAGCAGTCCTCCTCTCCAAGCAAGAGGTGCATTATAGGCTAAAGTGGAGTTACAAATGGCCTTGAAACAACACAAAAGTTGTCTTAGATTGCTCAAAGGAGATTTAACATCTAGAATAACACTATACACTGTCAAAACCAAATGGTTTTTAGCTGTCACTGGTACCCTTTCAAAAAGTACACATTTGTACATAAAGAGTGCATAAGGGGCGCCAAATGTATTTTGTACATATTTGTACCTAAATGGTACATATCAGAGTCGTATAATAATAGAGTTACGACACTCACATAGACGTCCGTTGTAAGAATGGAATGCGGAAGTAACAGCGTTTCATGTAGTGACCGGTAGTGACGCATAGTTCCAAACGCAGCACTGAAGCCCATTCATTTCAATGGCACCTGCTGGTAAATCGATGAAATTACCGTTTCTCTTTACATTTTCGGACATTTCATTAATATAGTCAACAGTGATATTTTATGAACTCTGCTGTAGGTAATGATTATCGTTAATAATAACTAGTAAAATTTTTATATTTTAATGAGTTGTGTATAATGTGTGAATAATATAGATTTAATGGTTTAATATGTTATTACTGGTGGCCATCTACTTTATACTTATCTTATTTATATATTACGAGTAACACTAGGGGGCAACAGCGACAAGCTAAATGCCTTATAAGAAAGTCACACTGCTTCACAATGCTGCTATGTGTTTCATTGTGTTTGGTAAGTAATACGAGTGATGTATCCTCGAAAATCATGTATGATTATATTAACATTTAATGTGAATTTAAAATATGAATTTAGTGTGTTTCTGTTATGCTTCACTGTTACAAATAACCGCGTTTTCGATCTTTTTTGTGATTTTAATATAGTAAAAGTGTAGGTATTATGTTTTTAGCAGATTGATACCTATTTATATAGCCATATTTTGCTACAAAAATAAAAGATAAACTGTGTTGCTGTAGTTGGTATAGATAACCACAGTTATATTTGGGTCACAATTAACTGTTTATCTTTATTAACTGATTTACTGTATTTCCATCACTCCCTAGTAAAAAAAAACCGTTATAAACATAGTAAGTATAGTGATCAATTCCCATTACAAGCTAATATTTACCTAAAATAGCTGAAAACCTATGCAAACAGATTGACAGCCCTGCTTGGTTTGGAACTGTAGAACGTTACCTGAATCACGTGACCGCGCGGCGGCGAGATCAAAGCGTTTCGTAACTCTGTTATTATACGACTCTGGTACATATAGGACCTTCTTAAAAGGGTACTCCTCCAGTGACAGCTTCACTCTAAAAACAAACGGTGCTATATAGCACCAAAAGTGGTTCTTTGCTCGTAATCATAGAAGAACCATTTTTAGTGCCATATAGCTACAGTGGTGCTATATGGCCCCCATATGGTTCTTCACTGGTGCTTCACCAGTGCTATATGGCACTAAAAACGGTTCTTCTATGATTACAAGCAAAGAACCACTTTTGGTGCTATAATAGCACCATTTTTTTTTTAGAGTGTTGTCACCATTTTGTGACAATTTTTTCTGATAATAAGATCACCCAGCGGGCATTTGATGTCAATTTAACATCAATTTGACATCAAACATCGACGTCAAAATTACATCACAGAATAGGTCAAAAATGAAAGTCATTTTGACGTCAAAGTGTTGATGTCAAGATTTTGACCCCTGCTGATGTCATTTTGATGTCAATTCTACATCTATTTGATATCAGGATGTTATGATGTTGATGTCATTTTAATGCTATTTTGATATCCCAGCCGGCATATGATTCACCTTTGAAATTTGTCTTTTAATAAAAACACATTCTTTCAAACAGTTTCCAGTTAGTAGTGCAAAAATTGAATATTCCAAATATAGAATGAAATCATAAAATAAGAAAACAAAATCAGGTTTAAAAGTCATTTTATTTATAACTGCAAATATGAATTTTGTTGTTGGTTTAGTTAGGGTGACCATACGTGCCATTCTTCCCGGACGCATCCCGTCCAGGATTTCGGTGCGTCTTCCGGAAGTCGTATTTGTTGACCGCATACGCCATTCAGTTAAAAACATAAGATATACAATCGTAGTTTCATTCTTCTTACCTTAAAATGTAACGCTTGCTTTTCTGTAATAATAATAATAATCCTCTGTGACGTATGCGGTCGACAAATACGAGTTCCAAAAGACTGGACAGGACGGGTCCGGGAAGAATGGCACGTATGGTCACCCTAGTTTAGTTGACAGTCTTCTTATGGCCACCACCACCCGTCCATTCTGGCTCATGCACTTAAAAAATGATGACAGCATCTAAAGAGGAAAAACAAACCGCATGTTATTTCATTGTCAAAAATGCTATGTTTTTTAGGCCATGTATAAAAAAAGTTATTGCACATGAAGGCAAGATGTGTGTTCTTTAATGGTCTGACTAGAAACATAGCATAGCTGATGAAGGAAGAAAGCTGTTGTGTTTACAAATGTGACAATGAGCTTCAATTAAGATCATCTACAGTGCATTCAGAAAGTATTAAGACCCTCTTCACTTTTCAATTTTGTTATGTTCTTTCATGATACTGCAATTGTATACATTTTTCCTCATACATTTTTTTACATTTGCAAACGTTTTTTGAAACGTTTGCAAATGTATAATTTTTTACATTATACATATTCAGACCCTTTCCAACAATACCTGGAATTTAGCTCAGGTGTCTCCTATTGGTCTTGATGTTTCTACACCTTAAAGGGTTCTGATGAACACAAAGATATTTTGAGGAATGTCTGTAACCAAACTGACCATAAGCACCACTGACTTCCATAGCAGGATAAACGAATACAATGGAAGTGAATGGTGCTTCTAACTGTTTTTTAAAAAACAAATCCAGGTGTTGCAAGGTTTGCTGCATCCTTCCCAAAAAGACCTGAGGCTGTAACTGCTGCTTCAAAAGGTGCGTTATCTATATCCCCCCCCCCAAATTGAGATGCTAAACAAAGCAAACATTGACTGTTTACCTTACGTGTGGGTCAAACAGCCTCTTGTGCAGTCACTTACCAATGAAAGCTAAGATGGACTCCAGACCTTCTGGACTGTCTGAGAGAGACTTCAAACTCAAACCAGACCAGCAAGGCATCACGTTGGCAGACACCCCAACCTGATCAAAAAATTTTGATTAGGAGATATTCTTGTCCTATTTTTAATATAGATTTTACAAACTTACCACAGATAATCTGGCAAAGCAAAGACTTATGAAACAGCATCTTCCCAAATCTCCTCTTAAGGCTCATCTTGTCTATCATGGCATTTAATAAAGTTCTGAAAAAAAAAACATATTTCATTTGTACAAAAACATAAAAAAAACTGTGGCCCAAGCACAACTATTAAAAAAAATTAAGAATGTTTCCATTTTTTGTCATGGGACACTATTATTTCCTTACTTTTTGAGGGGTACAGATTTGGCCATCTGGAAAGACACATGACTTCACCAAGTTGCACGGTGATCTGCCTACAATATAAAACACATAAAAAAATAAAAAACAAGTCATAGCCCCTTTTAAAAAGAAAACATAAATTGTGAAATACAAAACACTGCATCTTAATTATTAGGATTACTAGAATTTGATCGGAATACAATCCAAAACAAGTAAAAAATATATTGTAAGGTTCCATTACTACACGGTAGCTTGGTGGTGGATTACAATGGTTGGTGATAACTTGAATTTTATAACTCATGGGCATAGCCATAATTTTAAAAGTGATGATTAGAGCCATAATACATAAAGATTAGGGCTGTGACAGTTCTCATAACAACCGTGGTGGTAAAGTGCGGCCTGCGGTTGCGTGCACGTCACAAACTATGAAAAAATATAAAGTACAATCTCCCCCAGCGAGATATCTTCAAGTTTGTGTGAACGCAAACAGCCAGCAGATTCAGAGTTAGAGCGCTATTTGCAACTGATATCAGTGATGACACGGTGGCTTGGGAGCAGAACAGAGGCAAAATATTCTTTCTTGGTCACTCAAGGTTGCGAAAAAGTATCAATCTGCGCTACCTGTACACCATCAGAACATGTTTTTAGTGCTGCTGGAAACATTGTAACCCCAATAATGTTTCTCACTTTTTGTTTCATGGATTGAAGTGCTACAATAAACACACATAGGCGCCAATCCCGTGGGTGCTCAGAAGCTCGGCTCAAGCACCCAGCGAAATGGCAAAGCACATATGTTCAGTTTATTCACATTAAAGGTACTGTTTTTCCTGATCGCAAATTTAGTTTGTGTGTAATGTTGCTGTTTGAGCTAAGGTATTATTTATGCTCTAAGTTCACTGCCAAGTAGGGTTGTTGCGGTGACAGAATTTTCCCACCGGTAAATCAGCGCGTGACAAACCCGGTGATACCGGTTTCACCGGGTGGAAGGGGCTTATAAATGCATTATATAGGGGCATTTTACTTTCACTTTTGAATTAGATGCAACTGTTGTTTAAATCCAGCGCTTGCACACGCTGCGTTAAATTGCGTATGAATTTGCATGCAAATGCGAGTACAACAGCTGGTTTAAGTGCTTGAGTCAATGTGCGCAGGTACTTCTGACAGAACCCGCCAGTCCCAAGCAGAGCAACCGGCTATTCCTTCATAAAGCGCTGCTTGAATGGTGGGTTTATTATTATTCTTAATGAAAAAACACAACAACAAAACGATCTGACCTATATTAAACATCATATATGTATATTATAACAAAAACGAGTAAGCACGCGGCTTCTGCCATCATCTGCTCGCCGCAGTCTGACAGAAATAAATGAAATCTGACACCCGCAGCCGCTGCTCTGTGATGATGCGAGTTCAGCTCCGCTGAATTCAAACAGCAGACACATTCAGTTGTAAGTGTTTGCTCTCTCTAACGAAACTAAATTATTTAATTACAAGAAAATATCAAAACAACGGTGAAAGACGGTGTCGCGGTGGTGATCTAAACGGTGAGAGGCTGAAGCACCGGTAATCACCGTTTCACCGACTATCGCAACAAGCCTACTGCCAAGCGATATATTCCCCTTTCAAACCATACAGTGAACGGCCAGTTTGTACTATAGCCCTCTAATTCCTGGTTGAATGACGAGCATTGACTAACCTCCGCCCACAGGAACACGTCAGTCGCCAGCTAAGCTCAAATGGCTCTGGCTGCACAATTAATCACACACGATTGTCACGGACATCTCGTCAGTAAAGCTGGTTCCTTGATTAGTAATAAATCACCATCAGCTGCTTTCAGATGGAGCGCCATTTACTACACAGAGCCGTAGTTCACTGACAAAAGGGAAAATATCGCATTCATAATCGGCAATGATTTCTCCTTTTGTCGGGTCTGTGTAGTAAATAGTGCTCCATCTGAAAGCAGCTGATGGTGATTTATTACTTATCAAGGAACCAGCTTTACTGACGAGATGTGTGTGACAATCGTGTTTGATTAATCGTGCAGCCCTAGCTCTAACTAAACTAAGCTGCTGTTGAATCACAACACACTAAACAAACTACACAATCAGAACTCGTTACATATTTCTGAAGGAGGGACTTCATAAAACAAGGAAGACATCAGCCCGTTTTGAGGACAGTGAAAACAGCACTATACAGTAAATTGTGTGAAAAATACTGTTTTTTCACACAAAACATGAACACAATCAAAAACACAGGAAAAACATTACCTTTAACTTCACAATTCACACGAAAACGTGACTGCGCCACTTTCCACCTCTTCAAAGCCTTTGAGCGCTCCAGAATCTAGAGCACCTGGCGTTGCGAAGTAAAGCTTGAGGTTGTGATGAGCAACCACCGGCGGAAAAAGAAATTGCCGCCTATGAACACACACATTTGTTAAGAAACATCATATCTGATCTTTGTTTACATTTTTATATTTCAAAATATATGTATGCATTTTATATATATATATATATATATATATATATATATATATATATATATATATATATATATATATATATATAAAAGATATATACCTCCCCCCTCACACAAACACATTCTATAACCACCGCACCACAGTGGTGAATTGGTGCATTACCATCGCGGTGGTAAAATACTGTCACTGTCACAGCCCTAATAAAGATAAGAAGGAAAGAAAGCTGTTATGTACACAACCACAAAGATCCATTTTGTCTGTCAATATGAACCCTTTTCAAAACTTCCATCAACATCTGCTCTGAACTATGAATTAAATTCTGGCTCTGTCTATTGAAAACAAAGGGTGTGAAACATGTATATAATATAGAGGGAATAGTGACATAGAGAAGAAATTAATTGCTGTGCTGAACAGAGACCATTGCATCCTGAATTAATTTCTAATATTTTCCTAATGACAATGATAAACCAGTACTGAGAAACAAGTAGTAGGTGGTTTTAAAAAGCTTACCTGTGAAGTTTCTTATGTTTGTGTTATTACGTTTCTGATCTGACAACCCTTGCTGTCTGATTCTTCTTCAATCCTGACAACATATAAAAAAGTAAAATTAGTGCAATAGTAAAAGATAATTCTATAAATGATGACCTTTATCAGAATGTAATGCATACACTTGCATAATGCATTTAAGTATATACTGTGAAATATCAGGGTTAACATGTCACAACATTACCTGATCCAGACAGATGTAATGGCTGGTGATGCATTAAAATCTCAGCATTGACAAGATCACCATCACTATTTTTAATTTGAAGGGCTCTGATAACAAAGACATTACAAAAGAGTTATAAAAATACACTGAAAACAAGAGCACATTTGTCTGGATAACTAATATTTTCAAGTTCCATTAAACTTGCTAATTATTCATCAAGAGAAGTAAGCAAAATAATACCATTACACTTCATTTCAATTCAAATAGCACATGCCAACAACTTACACTGTTTGACTTTTTCCTTACAAAGGAGTTAAGAGTTTTATTCCGCTTTAAATCATGGATACAGCGCGAGGGACCGCAGACACAAGCATAAGGATGTGACGTAACGTGTGATGCCTGATAAATGCAGTTATTGCAAATTCGCGAGCAATAAAACACCAACATCTCATCTAACGTTAAGTATAAACACTTAATCAGTAACATGAAATTAAGCAAGCAGCATTAATTAACTGACCGCACTCATCCAGCTGCCGTGCTGCTCCTCTTTACAAATGACTGACAGAGGTGTCTGTGGCGCCTGTAAGACCTATCAGATATTCACTGACTGAACTACGATATCAACGCTTTTCTACCGAACAGTTGTCCAAAAAGCCCTTACATTTAAGTGCTTTTCTGAAGCAATAAACAACCAAGTGGTTAAGTTGATAAGACCAGATATCATATTAATTGATTAATATTCATATTACAATCATATTAATGTAACCGTAGTCCAATTTCGGCGAAAACATGCCGTGGAATAGCGAATCAACCATTATAACGGATACGTTCACAAATAACAGAAAAAGCACGATGCATATTAAACATAAAACATTTTATGTGTGAATAAAATAATGTTACGCGTTTTAAACATTGACTTATTGACTTGATATTTCCTTACCTCGACGCACTTTCTCGATGATCACGCAGACAGCCGTTAAACTCTCCAGTCTCGTGTAATCTCTATATGGGGAGGCTGTAATCTCGCGAGATTACCTCGCTATTTTTTTAGTCAGGATCAAACATTCCAAACTGACTTGTATGAATTAAACTGATAAAAGTCTTGATGTATTTTATTATTAATGGTATTCTTAAAATTTATATTTAACATATTATATGTAAGACACTGTGATGAAAATATAATAACAATAAAACAACAATAAAAATAGTTTATTTGCATGTGTCTATTACATTTTTAACTCTCCCAATTACTTTTGGTAAATTTTTAAATAGTATTTTTATCAGTTTCATAAAACGAGTTTTTACAGCTTTTTACTGAATGATTCACAAATTACAATGTCATTAAACATTTATTTTATTGACCCTTTGCAACTGTTTACCATTCACTGTTGTTTCAACGTTGTGTCAACGTTGAACAAACAACTAAGCTTTTTCAACCAAATTTCAACGTTGAAGGTCGGTCATATGACTGCTTGGAGGATCATTCAATATCAAGCTTCGAAATCAGATTAAATTGACCTTTTATAGTATATGCAATTATAGTGTCATTTTAAATGTGAACTACTTGTAAACATGCTAGGATTTAAATAAATAAAAAAAACCACATGCAAAATACATAGACCTACAACTTACAAGATGTTAAAAATGAGTCTCATTGATTTACAATGAGTAATAAATATACTTTTACAGACATTGTTTTGACATAAATTTAACATCAATTTGACATCTTATTTCCTGACATCAAATCAACATCGATTTAATGTCAATGATATTGACCTGAGATATAGGGACCAGAAAAAACATGTCAGATCGATACCTTTGTTGGGCCTCTTTACAACCACAAGGAAATAATTACAAAATATAATGAAAATATGCATATTCATGCACGTTATACATGGTGGTCAAAATCTTGACTATTTGTTGATGTCAAATTGACGTCAAGGTGCCCGCTGGGCACAAAGAATTGAAAAATTTCAGATAAATTGATAACAATATTGTCAGACAAACTTGCACTCCATACATCCGGTACTGTCTTAAAAATATTACAATTAGTGTTGTATCATATAGCACATCCAAATGTATTACAAAATGTTACAGTTTTTATTTTAAATGCTGTATGTTTTTTCTAAATAATAAAAAATGTCATTGAAACTATTACGATGTAAATGTAGTAGCACAGCTTGCAATATTCCAGTCATGGATGAGGTCCCAAGTTACTGAGATGCCAAAATACAGGCATTTTGGCAGTCTTTGTCCAAACTGAGTACATTTTCCAGCTATGAAAGCTGAGCTCTTCACAGGTACTTACTTTGTATCCTCCAGTTTGACCTCTTGTAAGAGTTTTACTATGCAGGCTTACTGTATTTTACATATTCAAATCTTAAAGGGGACATTTCACAAGACTTTTTTAAGATGTAAAATAAATATTTGGTGTACTCAGAGTAAATATGTGAAGTTCTAGTTCAAAATACCATATAGATAATTGATAATAACATGCAAAAAATGTGCTGTTTTTTGGTGTTTCCCTTTAAATGCAAATGAGCTGATCTGTGCACTAAATGGCAGTGCCGTGGTTGGATAGTGCAGATTAAGGGGCGGTATTATCCCCTTCTGACATCACAAGGGGAGCCAAATATCAATGACCTATTTTTTCACATGCTTGCAGAGAATGGTTTACCAAAACTAAGTTACTGGGTTGATCTTTTTCACATTTTCTAGGTTGATGGAAGCACTGGACATGAAAAAAAACTCAAATTTTCATGATATGTCCCCTTTAAATACCATTGTATTCAGATTTCAGTAAACAGACAAAAATAAATCTCCATGTCTGACCATGGAAAGGCACTCTACTCTATAAAATATATTTTATTTTCCTATAAATGACAAATGAAGAACTAAATTGGTTTGATCTGTGTACAGAACCTGCTCAAAAGTATTATAATACAGCAAATTCATATAATAGCATTTATATTAACCAAAAATCTTGCACCTTGTGTCTTTTCTCAAATCTGTCATCAAGATCTCTTCTCTGCTATTCCAATATACAATCAAGTTGCTTTAACAGCCACATCCTGAGAGGTTGGCTAAAGTATGCAACTTTCCTCAGTGGAGCCGCCTTTAATCCTTTATTGCAAGCACTAATCTGTCTGCTTAACAACCCTCTCCAAGATGCTTGATAATGGGGATGTGATAAAGGCACACTGGTGCCAAGTTTAAATATCTAGAGTTGACAAGAATTATCCGTGGATAAGCATGAGAAAATACAGAATGACTAGAGACAGATGACAATAGAGTGGACAATCTACAGAGTGCAAGTGCAAACAGAAAGGTAATTTGTTTTACTTTCTGGCTTCTAACGTATACGTTTATATTAAGGCAAGTTATTCTTAACCCAACCTGGAAAGAGTGCATCAGAAAACAAAGCCAAGTGAGATACAGAGGACAGTAGAGGAAGAGAAAGAGACAGCAGAGAGGCAGAGGTGAATGCAGAGTGAGAAGAGTTTATTTTAGCATGCTACAGTGTAAAAGCACTACACCACACAGGGACCGTCAAGCACAATCTTTGTAGGAAAATGAACTTTTAATTGTGCCACTTCTTTACATTCCTAAAGATGTAAAAACTAAATTCATGTAAAAAATTTACAGTATGCCCCCCCGTTTCCCAGGTCAAACCACTTTTTTAAAAACAAATGATACAAAGAGGTCATCAATGAGCGATTTTCTTTAAATAACCAAGATCAAAAACAGTTAAGGATCGTTTGAGTGATGTCTGTTTTTCTGTTGATAAAAATATTCCCGAGGTTGAATAAAAGTTTTGTACAATGTAGAATAAAGAAAGACTAAAGGCACATTTACTTTGGTCCCAACAGTCCCTACAATAATGACATCACAACGTTAAACATGGTCAATCTGACACATGCAACTGCCAAGATCCATCAGCACATGCTCTGATAAAAAAATGGATTTTCACTTTAAAAATGGGTAAAACAATTCACTTAAGCAAAGCCGAGTGAAAAATATTAAAGCATATACTATCTATTACACACTATGCTCCCCACTTTCATTGTTTTATCACAGAATTTAAATCACAAAAAATACCTCGGGTGCCTCACTACACAAAAAAAAATCACTATGGCACCGAATAAACCAAAAATATACAAAGGAAATTTACAACTTGGAGCATATCCCATCAAAATCTTGAATTTAAATTCAATTCAGTAGATTGAAACTAGCTTTAAAAAAAAAAAAACATTTTAAGATACTGGGCAAGAGTTCACGCCATCACTTTGAAAACAACACAATCCAGGAGATTATCAGAGTAACTTTTTCTTTATCATCTCACATTTCATATACCAATGTGCCTCAACGTCTATAATCTGTAACCACGGGAGCGAAACAATGACACAATTTGCTAAGTAAGGCACATTTTTGTCAATCCTTTCTTAAACAGAAATCAGCCTTTTTGAAAAAAAAAAACAACAACAGCTGAAATAACACAAAATAAAACAAATAGTTGAAGCAAATACAGAGCAAATGTTCTCTTCAACAGCCATGCTCGTTTTGATATGGTATTAAGGAATGACTGGTAAAAATAAATTTAACTTGATCTTCATGGGGAAATGAAAGGAAAGACACAGCACCAGATGATCTTCAGATGGTAGACTTCGAGAAGGACACTCTCAGACGATGACCACGACCCATATCGTAGTTGTGAAGGTCGATGAGTGCTTGAATTGCCTCTTCCACTGTGGCCATCTGCAGCAAAGCCATTTTGCGATCTCTGCAATTAAAAAACAAATGGGATTTTGAACACAATGGATTAGATTTGGAATAAATAATAGCTGATAAGATATTCAAGAAGAAAAGGGGAGGGCTCTTACTGAAAAAACTTGAACGCTTTTACTGTTCCGCCAGAGTTTGAGAAGAGCAGTCGTAAGTCGTCCTCTGTCACACTTTCACTAGAAGCGAAGACAGTAGGTTTTAGTATTTTTTCACATGTTGTCATAATACATGATAAAACAAAATCCGACTCTTACGGTACATTCACACAGTTGTGTAAATCTCAAGAGTGTCAGTGTTAACATTTCTCATTTACTTTGAATGGGTGACATCATCCTGAACTAAATTGTGAATTCGTCAGCGTCACATCACTGGTGTTGCTCGTGGCAGAAGTTGAATTTCTCAACTTTTCAAGCACACATGCAGGCGTCAGCCAATCAGATCGACTTTTGCAAATATCCTAGCAGACGCTAGCCAATTACGTTTATGCAAGACCAGAGAAGCATAAAAGTGGAGGAAAGATAAATCATTGCGGTGGGTAACACTGAAGCTACACCAGCAATCGCAATCCCAACCAAACGGGCACACATTAGCTGTCAATCCACTGGGATTGGCTGTTGTCACTATGATAACGCTGACGCCCGAGTGAATGTACCATTAACAAAAGACAGCCTTTACACATTTTACAAAAACGTTTATTTTGTGTTTCAGTAAAGCGTAGCAAAATATAGCTCAAAAATAGTTCTCACTGCATACTCACGGGATGTTGGAGAGATGAAGTGTAGCTGAAGGGGGGAAGATGTTTTGGAAATTTTTTGATCCAGGCTTCTTGAAGCGATGCAGAGGAGAACTGGTAAAGTCTTTGGTTAGACCCTGATCATCTAAACCCTCCCTAGGCAGCTGTACTGTCTGGTGCTTGGAAAGAGTCACCCGAATGATCTTGCCGTACATCTTCTGCCCATTCAAGTGGCTCATGGCTGGACCAAAATGAACAAAAATCCTTTTTGTTAGCCTTGCTCAAACGCAATCATAAAATTTCAGAAATCAGCATGAACATTACCTAACTGGGCCTGGTTTCCATCGGACATCTGTATGAGGGCGCTGTCCTTCTTGTTGTAAAGGATCTTCACACGCTGCACGTCACCATAGACACCTTTTGTTAAGCAAGAGGCAGATGGAAGAGGGAGGGAAGGAGGGAGGAGAGGAGTGAACCAGGAAGGACAAGTTAGTGTTTCAGAAGCTCCGGTTCTGACATGAAAGGTGAAGTTGATGTACAAATCTTCCAAATTATCTACACCAAAGAGTCCAAAACAGTGCTTCTAACAGACAAAACTTATTTCGATACGCCCTCCAAAAACAAGCTCATGTCATATGGCAAAGTTAAAAAACGAAAGCCTACATGCAAAATAATCAACCATGCATTAATATATGCAGTACATGAAGAGAGACAGATAGAGCAAGATAGAGACAGAGGCTTCAAAATGCCAAGAAAAATCAAACATAATCTATTCTATTTGAAATTTGGCATGTACCTAAAAAATTCAAACAGAAAAACTACTAGTTACACTAGTGCCAGATTATTAACTAACCCTTAAAATCACAAATTAAAGAGAAAAACTTAAAATCAAATAAACAAACAATAGATCAACAAAAAAAAGAGGTAGATTGCTAACGATAACATACCGAAGAGGGTAAACAGACTTTGGGGCGTAACCATCTTTAGAAGGAGAGAAGAGCAAGCAGCGTAAGACAGGAAGAGAGAAGAGTCGAGGTAGAGCGGAGATGAACAGATCATCCATAACGGAGGGTGGTTTCCCGTAGAATGGTGAGGTGGTCATGGAGCATGGGTCAAGGCAGTTAATTGGGGCAAGTTGGTCCGAGGAGGAACATTTGTTTTGGTTCAGGCACAAAGCATGAATGGGTGGAGGGCGGGGAGATGGGGAAAGGGATCAGAGGGGGCAAACCAATCACAAAGGTGTAAAAAAGCAACGAAAAGAAAGGGAGAAGGAGGTAGAGAGAGAGAGAGAGAGAGAGAGAGAGAGAGAGAGAGAGAGGTGAGAGAGAGAAAGAGAGAGAGAGGGTTTGGAAGCAGCGTGGGATAAAACAAAAAAAGTAAAAAAAAAGTTGGGAGGGGGGACAAAAATAATATACAGGTCAGTACACAGGAAATGCAGGAGTTTGGTCAGAAAATGGCAGGGTTCTCTTTAGCTGTTTCTTCCCCCGACCTTGTTTAACTGTGCCAAGCATAGTCACCCGAGACCGAATGTGGGCAGGGCACATTTACTCAGACTAAATGCAGCACAGAAGTGGTGAAAGGAGCACAAAGCATGCAGGAAAGCGTAAGTATGAGAAAGCGCTAAGAATTAAACGGCCTATAGCTGTAAAGCCGCAGGGCCATGCAGCGGGTAGGCGTGAAAACCACCTTGCAGAGTTATGGCATCGATAGAGAGCACGTCATGTTGAAAACTCCACAAACCCACAAGTGTTTGGGAAAACAAAAACCATGATGGGGAAATTACTGGGACACTTTAAAAAGACATAGAAAACATAGTGAGAGAGAGTTGTGAGAGAAATGAGAGAGGCGGGTGGGGCTACCAGGTTTCATACCAACTTTGAATAGCTTAGAGAGAGGCATTGGAGCATCAGGAGAGGAAGAGAGAGATACAGCTTAGAGAGAAAAGACAGTTAGATATTACTTCCAGACAGAGCACTCAAGAAAAGGTGCAAGAAAGAGAGAGAGAGAGATATGGGAGAGAGAAAGAGAGAGAGAGGAGAGAGACAGTGATCAAAATTTGCACAGAATGCACAGAGGAGAGACTGCAGAGAGACCCTCCATTTTGACGAGAACCTTACTGAGAATGCTTTCAGTATATTTCTCCAAGTATATAAGTAAGAATAGAGAACGCGAAAGCTACAGGTTTCAATTTATTAACTACTTTGAATATAAGCTAACTGTAAATATACTGAAATAACACTGAACATAACATATGAATGCATCAAGGATGAAAATGAGACACAGGTCAATCTGAGGTAAAGTCATCATTGTTCATTGTGTTTGATTAAAAATATCTTCTTATCATTACCACGTTGAGCAGTTAAATTTAAATGAAATAAAACGGAGTATTAGAAGATTCTCCACTATGAACTTTAAGGGACCCTCATATTTTTTAGCATCAGCTCCATTCAGCAAGCCAGCAAAGTCAAAATAGAAATGTAATTTAGGAACTGTTTACACAATGTTTTCAACCGAAACGGAAAGGTTTTTATGCGGCGTGGCAGTTTATTTACACGACAATAGCACTGAAAAAACACTTTTTTGAAAATGGGTGTTAAAGTGCAAGTTTTTAAAAATAACGCTATGCTGTATCCGTGTATAATGATGACTTATCTGTGAGCTTCACTATTTTAAAAAATTAATGTGCCCACTTAAAGGGAAACTCCACTTTTTTGAAAATATGCTCATTTTCCAGCTCCCCTAGATTTAAACATTTGATTTTTACCCTTTTGGAATCCATTCAGCTGATCTCCAGGTTTGGCGGTACGATTTTTAGCATAGTTTAGCATAATCCATTGAATCCGATTAGACCATTAGCATCGCGCAAAAAAATGACAAAAGAGTTTTGATATTTTTCCTATTTAAAACTTGAAGCTTCTGTAGTTACATTGTGTACTAAGACTGACGGAAAATTAAAAGTTGTGATTTTCTAGGTAAATATGGCTAGGAACTATACTCTCATTTAGGCGTAATAATCAAGGACTTTGGTGTCGTAACAAGGCTGCAGGAGGCGCATTGATATTACGCAGCACCCGAAAATAGTCCCCTGACATTGAAAGGTACTAAGGGGACTATTTTCGGGCACTGCGTAATATCATTGCGCCTCCTGCAGCCTTGTTACGACACCAAAGTCCTTGATTATTACGCCTGAATGAGTTAGTTCATAGTTCATAGCCATATTTACCTAGAAAATCACAACTTTTAATTTTCTGTTGGTCTTAGTACACGATGTAACTACAGAAGAGTCAAGCTTTAAATAGGAAAAATATGGAAACACTTTGGTAATTTTTTTGCGCGATGCTAATGGTCTAATCAGATACAATGGATTATGCTAAGCTATGCTAAAGGTGGTAGCGCTTGTGTTTCACTTCAGAGGAGAAGGGAAATAAGTATATATATTTTTTTAAAGTAGAGTGTACCTTTAATAAAAAAAGCTAATCTCCACCCCTCCTCGAAACAATCTCGCTTTACTTCCAGTCACAAGGAATGACTCAAGGGTGGGCCCAAGAAAAAAAAACACTGTTATAAGCAGTTAGCAACATAACCCAACTTTAAACGATCCAATCAGTTCTCAATGGACAAATTCAAGTCCGCCCTACCATTTATCTTATTTCAGAAGCCGTTTTACTCGGAAATACGTCACGACGAGGAAAATAAGACAATTATTACATCCGTTTCATTGTGCTTTACGGTACTGAGTTTACATTATAATCTAGGTTCACTTGTAGTAAAAAACCAACCTACATCGTTGTCCATCTAAACAAACTGTTCAATCCTTTAGTAGTCTTGATTGATTGTATTTTTCGCTCTGTAGAAGAATGCATATGTACGCATGCGTGTAGTGTTTCTTTTCAAAGTAACATAGCCATCTACTGGTCTGGCATGGATAAAGGCTCGTAGGGAAAAGGTATACTTTACTTTTCACATCTGTCTCGCACGTGCATGCAGGCATCCGCACAGCATCCAAAGCATACTCAACCGCGAATATAAGCACAGATGGTCGTGTTCGACACTTACGCAATTCAAAGACTTCTTATACAAATAATTACTTAGTGTTGTTGTAGTGTACATGAAATTGGCTATCACCTGGAAACTCTTTTTCTCTACATTTTCTATACATTTTTGTGTAAATCTCAAAATTATGGCCAATAAAAAGCGATGTATGGAATACAATATTTGCATAATACATTTATGAGTCTTTTCTTTGTATTTTGGAACTAACATTAGTCAGAACTTCAAATGCCATCTATGAAGTATTTTTTTATTAAATCATAAAATATTTGGTCTGGCCCATTTATCTAGTATGTAAAGAACTATCATATGGAAAGGCACTCTGAGAAGATCACCTAAACTTCATGTTTAGACTGCTAAACTTCATGAAGATGATGTTAAAAACACAGAGGGCCCTATCAAACTCAAAAATGATGAGGTCCAAACATATATAAACATAGTGTACCGGTGACCTGACTGAGACAATGAAAAGACAGTAAACAGAGAGAGCAGGGTGCATTTGCGGGGTGTGTTACAGGGGGGTACTGACCTCCTCATTGAGATTGCTGACCAGGAGCACACCACCAGGTCCCGAGTGTCCCGACAGCACCACCCTCCCGGCTGCTGCCGCCGCCGCCGCAGCCGCGCTCAGAGGGCTGATGGCACCTGCAGAGGAAAAGAGAAAAGAAGAGGGGAAGACCCGTGTGAGCCACACAGCTCAAAAGAACGACAGCTCAGCATCTCAGCCGAATCTGCCCTCTGGCCATGCAGTCTACCTGTCTGCACAAAGCACATCCAGCTACCCAGCCAAACACCACACACCTCTGGCAAACCCGCATCCCTGAGTCAATATCTGCCGTTAGGTAGATCGCTATCTGTGTGGATTTCACACAGACTGGCACTCCGGAGCAATATCCGAAAACAAAATTGCTTTTTGGGTCCCTTCTTCATGCTGTAGTTATCCGCTCAATAGGCCATTCTGCTTTAGCTTGAGGGAACTCATGTTTGGCAGTTTGGATTGCCAGTCTGTCTGAAATATGGGCTCCTAATTAGTGTGCGTGTCAATCCATTACGTCAGGCTCATAATGCAGAATGGAAGGGCTTATTGTTGCCGCTTCAGATTAATGCTTTGACAAATAGAGACACTGTTTATGAATCCAGCGTGTCAAGTCAGGACAAATGGTTGGGGTGGTTTCAACATAAATGCCCTGGAAATTCTGACAGCACTGAAAAAGTCACTGTCCTTCAGAGGGAAGAGTGCATACAACTAGGGTTAGAAAACAAAAAAGCAAAAAATAAAGTAAATGGAAGCAATAGGTACCTAGAGAAGATGGAAACCCTCCACCACTAGAGTAGGAAGTTACCATTCCAGAGGGAGTACCTAAGGAGAATGTGCACAGTCAAAGTCTTACGGGATCAATCACAAACTGGGGGCCGTGGAGGCAGCAAAATCTTAAAGCATCGTGTTTGAATGGCACATCAATTAAACGCGATTGAGATTCAGGCACCACTGACCCATTTTCCACAAAGAGCCATAAAAGTCTCATGAAACATAATAGAACTGAAGCATTCACACCCCTACACTGCTCTGAAACTTAAGCTGGCAGAAGACAGTGATGTGTGTCAGAGAATGACAGAGAAAGATGGGTCTTAAAGGTGAGACTGGGAAATGATTTATGAGTGGGACACATGTAAGCGTATTTTGCGAAACAAGCCCTACCGAGCAGGGAAGTGGAGTCTTTGTTGAGAGCGGCAGCCACAGACGGATCCACGGGTGGTTGGCCGTCTCCTGCAGGCAGCTCGGGCCGGGTATAATCCCGGCTTTTGTCGTTGTTGTATTTAACATTCAGGTTGACCAGCTTGGAGAAGTCAATGCGCAAAGTGCAGCAGGAGTTGTATATGTTCTGGCCATCCAAGGACTTCGTAGTTGGAAAAAAGAAGACATTTCTTATTCCATGACAATTAGAGTAAGAATAATTACAGCGCATAATGTAGGGCCCTGGCTAAAAGCAATAAAATGGTCCTCTACAAGTAATGACGACTGCAGTCATTTCATCACATAAATGAAAGAAAGGTACTAAACCAACATATGATTGGATCATAATTTGCCTGTGGTCATAACCATCACATCAAAAATCTCATAACAGTGCTTTGGCACATTATTACGCATTTATGGAGTTTGCAGTGGTTTCGATTCTCCTCTTCGTTCACTTACCAGTTTAGCCTGCTGGGCATTCACTGGATCACTGAATTGCAGAAGAGCCTGGAACTGGTTATTTTTGGTAAATGTGATTATCTTCATGACAGTCCCAAATTTGGAGAAGATCTAAAAGAAATCAATACAAACTTGTTAATTGAGTGTAAAGGCCAATTTATAGTCATGCGTAAGCTCTACAATGTAGATTATCCGTAGCCTGACGTGCACCTCGCAGAAAAATTTTGTCAGACCGGGACGGTCCAGACCGTAGCCGTTTCTAAATGTCAAGGATACTTCCTTGGCAGGACTAGTCCTTACAAGTCACTTCCTTCAGAGGCTAGGCAAGGCTCCTTTTAAGCATTCGGAGAACACGTTAAATGGAACAGGCTAACAAGTGCACGTCATTACGTCATTGCGTGCTTGAAAGGTGTGCTTTCGGTGCTGCGCGCATAGGATTGTGGGTGATTTCAGCGCGTGAAGAGCGCGAAGGATACAAATATGCATCCTTTCCTGTATATGGGATATTTCTCGAACGAAGTACTCAGTCCTTGGCTGAAATTTCGAGGATCCTCGACATTGGAACAGTCCTTCGACGGACGTCGATGACGTAGCATCCTCGAAATTCTAGCTTCTGAGGATCCTTCCTTGACATTGAGAAACGGCTCATGTCTTTCTCATTTCGTCCATGTGGCGCGCGTGCCCGCTCGCGGTGTGAAGCGCGTTCGCGGTATTCTCCGAGATGCACTTGACGGCCTTTTGTGCAGCAATTTTTTTTATTTTTGGATGACCTAGTTAAGGCGGTAGGGTCTCCCAGCTTAGGTGGGCCGCCCGAACTGCAAAGTGCTGCAGGAAACCCTGGCTGTTTATTTACTTACTTACATTGCTGGTCTTCTCAAATCATACACAACAAGTTGATGTTTCTTCTTTGTTTGTGGGTTAACTTGCCAAGCTGCTGCTTCATTGACGGTCACGCTGCTACTGTGGTTACATGCATGGATACTGCCTACCAGTGGTTGGCGGGTGTGTTGGCACGTCGATGCGGACGACGACGCAAAAGTATAAATGAAAACCGACGCGGAACTTATGCCGTCGCAGCTACGGTGTAGGACCTACACACAACTATAACGAGCCCTTAAAACTATGTTTGGTTTTATTTAAAAATGCACTATATTTCAGATGGATGCACTGACCTGCTGGAGGACGTCCAGGGTGACTGGGTAGAACATGTTGTCGATGATTATTCGCAGCACTGGACTGGGGGCAGGCGTTAACACGCTCTCGCTTGCCGTGTCTGAGCTTGGAGAGCCACCCTCCTGGACCGCTGACACTGCCTGCAGCACCGCCTGAGCCCGCTTAAGGAGGAAACACAGGAAAAGATCAGAATTCGAGCAAAGCCATGTGTGTCACCTTGATATATATGCGCTATCTATGAAATAATAAAACTAGCATGAATGTGCTTTCTCACCTGGTTGAGAGCACTGTCCGTCTTGAGCTCTTTGTGATTGGAGTACTGAATGAACACTGGGACATTACGCACTTGTGGTGTAACTGCCGTGTAGTAGTTTACCATGGTAATAGCTGCTTCCTCTGTTCCAAGTTCCAGAAATGCCTAATTGTTGGATTGAGTACAAAATACAGTATGGATGAACAAAACCATCATTTAAACTGAAATTCACAAACTCACAATAAGAGCTGGGCTGCCACACATACCTGGTTTTTGCCTTTAAGCATCAGAATATTGGTGACCTTTCCAAAGGGCAAACCCAGGGCAATGACCTCAGTTTCAGAAACCTCATTTGGAAGTTTCCGGATATGAATAACTCTAGACGGAGGGCTATCCATGCTGTCCTCCACCCTCAGTTTCTTACTGTCACTTCCATTAGCTGTCAAAAAAAAACAAACAAACATGAAATCAGACACATTTCAAATGGTTTGTCCAGGAAATTAATTAATATTTTCTGGTTTATATGCTAATGCTGAGTTCAGACTGCACGATTTTAGCCCTGATTTTGACTCGCCAACAGGTTTTGAGAAATCGCCGACAAATACCCGAAATCACAGGCAAATCAATGCTTGTGCATGCGAGTGACAATCACACTATGAATCATAATAGACGCGTTCTGAAAGGATCGCCGACGAGTCGCCGACACCCGTGAGATATTTGGCATGCTAAATATCTGGACCGGTCGGCGATTCAAAATTATGCTGTGTGAAATGTGTTTTGTCTGACAATAACATCAGCGATGACCTACATCCAATGAGAGAGCAACATACAGTACAGTGGGAAGTTCGGGGAGGAGTCTTTCAAAACATTTCCTCCTTCATAATCTTTATTTCTTTTTTCTTTCTGCTGCAAATTTTTAATAATAATCCCAGTGTCACTGGAGAACTCCGGTCTTGCAAGCGTAACATCGCGTTGTTTCCTTCGCGTCACTTCTCAGGTGCGTTTGGTTGTGAGACGTAGTTTGCGGACCGGGACAAAGTTATAGGCGATTCTTCTTACGTTAAAGTCATGCAGTATGAAAACCCCTGTCGCCAATTCATAATGCAGTCTGAAACGGCAGCGACTGAACACTACCCCAGATAATCAAGCAGTGTGAAACCACAGGTGACCCGACTAGTTTGAAAATCATGCAGTCTGAACTCGGCATAAGCCAAATACATTTACATGTAGACTAAATCTCAACCGTTTTAAGGTGTGGGACACACCAAAGCTTTTTTACACGGCTAGCTGCGGGATCTTTTGAAAAACGGCGCGCTTCCATTGGAAACAAATGAAAACAAGCGCCAGCCACGGGTGTAAAAGCTTTGGTGTGCACGCCCCCTAAAGGCGGGTTGCATGATCTCTGAAAGCCTATAGGTGTGTTCGACTTCATGCGGTGCTGCGCAGACCGATCGGCGGCTGACTTGAAGCAGTGCATTCCGGTTAGTAACTTTGTCCGACTTCAGCTGGCGCTGCAGGCACGTGACTGTGTCATGTGGTTTTTAAGTACCGCGAGAGCGATTCGAGATCAGCCGCCTGAGTTAGCCAGCGCAGTTCGCGAAGAGGAGCTGCACGGGCTGTAATGACGACACAGCTGTTTCAAGATTGGTCGGATTCACCACATGACAACAATCACGCGTGTTTCGTGTGTATTTTCACGCCCTCAGTTCCACAAATGCTCACAAATCTGTATTTTTATAACAGTTAAAGCTCCTTTCATGTAGTCGCGATGTTATAATGTGTCATCTTCATCAAAATAAAATGGATAAAAAAACGTAGACCCCACAACATTGGTATTTAAATAATATATGCTTATGTTGAACTTTATTCTTGTAAAAACAGATGCTGTAAGCCTCTTCAGTTCCACTCATGCTCATATACGGTTAACAAAACAGTATACTTTTTATGTAGTTTACATCTTACAATCATGTTTAATGCGATCAAGCAAGCAAACGACACGTGATCAGCCATGCTTGATGTAAATGCCGCAAACTACGGGAAGCACAGCGCGTCCGACTTCACGTCTCCGTTTTCAGCTCCTCCCCGCCTGCACGCGCCTAATCTCGCCGATCGGTTACATCCAGCCGCAGCCGATGTCGAACACACCTTATGTTGACTTTTGAAATCACCCAAACACACACACCCCTAACCTAATAGAATCTAGACCTTCTTTTGATAGACCCGCCCCACACATACGCAACCCAGGCAACAATGTTAGTTAGTAGACACGCCCCTTATTGTTGATTGGCTACAAGTGTGTTTTGGTAGTCGGCCAGAATTCCTTTTCTAAAGTGTTTTTCAAAATTCACACCGCCTGCCTTTAAGTAAACATTTCTGATGAACATATGATATATACGTACATTTTTTTTATTGACGTAAAAGGTCATTAAGAGAATTTATTTTGTTTTGAAAATTTCTTACCAGTGACTGAAGAGTTTGGACTGTTGTAGAGACTGCCAGACAGCAATTCATCTGAGCTTCTCTAGAAAGACACATGTACACTGCAAATTCAGTAAATCTTTCACATGATTCAAATGTAGACATTAATGAAGGATGAGTGTTATCAATCATTCATATAACAGAGATCTTCGTGGGATAATATGGGCCCTGAAGGGTTTCGTCCTCATAAACTTGTGCCATAATTTTATCAAATAAATTAGCAACGAAAACTAAAGAAGACTTACCTTTACACCAACTGCAACATCGCTTGCAATGCTGATGGAGAAAATATTAAAATGCAGATTAATGTACCGCCTGTTAAAGCTTACACTAGTGAATAGAAAATGCTCTCAGTACACACAATTCTCAATTACACTAATTAATGTAACCAGCAATATATTATAATACTGAACTGTAGGACACTCATATTTACTTTAAAAAGCACCGAACCAAACTTTAGACGAAGCATTTTAAAGATGTACACTTAATACTCTTTATGCTCGTGGACCGTTATATTTCCAACAAAGGGAATCTCACGAGCCCGCAGGCTTAGCAGCGCGTAGCAACAGCACCGTTAGCTGCACAGCTAAACTACCACAGGAAGAATTAATATTACATGTTACTCTTATCCATAAAATGTTAAATAACCCATATGTTGACATTACATTACTTTATAGGTTGTTTCGTTATTCGGCATATACATATCACGTGTGTTCTTAGGTAAACCATAATCTGCGAAGCTAACGCGCACTTGTTATTATAAGCCGATGCATCACCGGTCTGCACGCACGGCCTTGCACGAGACGTTTATTTCAAAACGACCTTACACAACTCTCAAAATAATACCATGTTTTTGCGTATTTTGTAAACAATGTAAGCTTACCCGTCCATTGCAGGAAAGCGGTCTCCACGGCGTGATACGGATTGCAGGAGCAGAGAAGCTTTCAACACACACACACGTAACTATGCAAAATGGAGGAGAGCAGCTTTTTTCCACGGAATAACCCGAACACGACCGATACATAGCCGAACCTATAAGACGCTCAGAGCATAATATGCTGTCTGATTGTAACATCTATCTTGTAATATCTTTATTCAAGACATAATTTTTGTATAGTATGTTATTTTATGATATTATAAATTATTATATAGCGATATGCCGTACATAAGACTTATTTTTTTTAACTAATGAATGTAAAATACAAAACATATAAATCGTTGTGTTTATAGATGTCATATGACTTAAAGAATGACGAATTGTCAAGTCTTTTTACAATAGTGCAAATAATTATGTTTGTAATAATGCAAAAATGCAAATATTTTAAATGTGCCTTCATGGCTTTTATTTTGCCAGGATGTCTTATGTGGTACAACCATATTTCTTCTTATTTTATTTTGTACTGTAGTGAAACGAGCTATGTTTTGTGTATATGGATTAACCTTTAAGATCAATTAATCATTAAAATAAGCGTGGGCACCTCAATGCTTCAAAGGGGCACCGTTCTGTTTTGCTCAACAGTAGCAGCTCAGTGACCCTTTAAACGACGGTGAAGATTGCGGTGAGATCATCACACTTCACCGTTCTGAGAGCCCACAGGTAAAATACAATCATACGGTGCACAGAGGGGTCCAGTCGGCTCCAACTGACCACAGATGAAAAGATGTTTACTTCACATTTCTTCACCAAATGTAACAGCTTGGCCTGAGCATCATTATATACCCTGTATTGATTTCCAATACTCGGCACATGTGACTGTTGCCTCCAGGGCCTTGGTCACCAAGTGAATTGGGAGCTTGCAGTCCTTTGTCACTGAATCAGATTATTGATGAGAGAATTGGGCCTTCTGGCTATAGTGTTTCATATAACCTTTACCTAACCCTCCTCCCAGCTTGTCCAGCACTAGTTTGGCTGCCCGTCTGTGGAAAATTGCCAATACCTTGCAGGTGTCCACTGTTTCTGTGAACCTTGCAGAAACTAAGCAGAGCTAATGCTAATGTTAAGAGGTCACATCGTGAATATACATGACTCTGTGGTTACCGTAAGGTTTGCTGCAAGGTTCATTCTTCCATAGTTACCTGATATAGCATTTCCTTAATTATTCAAACAGCATTGCGCATCTCATTTAGTTTGAACTCAGGTGAACTGTTCAATACAATGCACCCACTGACCCCGCTGTAATGACTACAATCTGTTTGCCACTGTTGGTTAAAGCCTTTTACAGTTTCTCATAAGGCCTGTATGGACCCAGAGGACTAAGGGTAATAATGATACAAACAGGACCATAAAGTGGGAAAATAGGACTTTTTCACAAGCCTTGTCTTTGTGTAACAGTCTTTTTTGTCAATATTCATTTCATATTAATAGAGAATGCTTCTTACCCCTGCCCTACAAATAGTTAAAGAGCACCTATTGTCCATTTCATGTTTTTACATTTCCGTTGGTTTGTAATTGTGTATTTGTACATGTTAACGATATGCAAAAGGTACAACCTCAAAGTAAACGATGACGCGAGATATCGTCTCCAACGTAAATCTCTTTACTTGGACTACAACAAACACATGGATTGTAGGTTAACAGTTTACTTCCTGGGAATGGTGATGAAAACAAGACTGACATTATCATAATTCCTCCCGCTTTGGACTCACAGCCTGTAAGTTAACTCCTGGTAGCATTGTATTGTGACTGAATTCTGGTAAGGAGCGTCACATTTCTGCCTGACATCAGAGGTATTTCGGCCAATCACAACGTACAGATTAGCTGGCCAATCAGGGACACAAAGCTTTTCAAATTTGTTCATTTCAGGAAGAGAGTTAAATCTGGACCTACAAAAATGTACGGTATGTGGAAATAATGTGTTTTTAACCATAAAAAATCAACATCATCTCATGGAAAGTCGGGTTATAATCACGCATGATTTGATACATTTATTTGTGTCCATGGCACGAAATTCAGCTTTTTTCGTGCTTTGAGCCTGAATGTCTTTTTTGTGATACTCACACAATTTTCTATAAATAGTCTTTCTTTTTCGTGTCATTTATGTATTGTTTTCTCATTTTTTTCCTATTTTAAATCATTGTTGCTTGGTTGTGGTTAGATTTGGGGTTTGGGTTAGGACATACTTTTATGTATTGGTTCCTACATGTTTTTCTTCCGCTTTTAAAACTATTCTCGCCTGGAGTTGGGGTTAGAGTTGGAGCTTGGGTTAGGATCATAGACTGTAAAAAAAGATGGATGTTCGCCCTCTTCCATTGGTGAAAAGTTAAGCCGCCAGCTAGTGTCCCGATACGGCGCTGACATCTTGGGTCTTGAGTCTGCGCAGTAGCGATTTCGGGACCAGTCCTGCGTAGTAGTAAGAGTATAGAAGCACAAGAGGGGAAACTCTCATTTGTTTTTGGCAACAGTCACTAGGTGGCGCTTCAGTAGCGCGGCCGCCATTTTGGAATGAAAATTCTCACAGCCAATTAATTCTCAATTCATTCTCAGCGAATCTCACAGCCAAATCAGAAGCGCAATAGTAAGTTTCTTGAATTAAAATTTTGTTCACTTGCTACACCTTCACGAAACGCTGTATTGTCTTGTATGTGTGTGTTGATTTGTTGTTGTTATCAGTTGTGGAATCCAATCATTAAATAGACACATTTGAGGTAGTTTTTTTTTTTTGCTTTATTATGTAGTTCTATTTTATGCTACTTTACACATTTACTACTATTATTAGTTACCAACTCCACTAGGTATGAAATATATTTTGTACATATTAATCCCCTGGATCCCGCTACAAACATTATAATCTTATAGAACATGATGTCTGTTAACTATAATTGCCACTTTGGCTGTGTTTTTTTTTACTTAATCCATTTCGAGCAATTCAGATGTATATGTGTGTATATGTGTATGTACTGTATATGGAGCCAAAATATTATGTGTGGATGAGTTTATGTCGGTATGTATGTATGTAAAATTAGCCTATATAAAAGTTGAAGACTTGTCTAAATATCTGAAAATAAGCTGTAAAAATCATCACTGGTCTGATTGTATGTTATTCTGTGTTATCATCATTCAGTTTGAATTTGATCTTTTAATGTACAAAGTAGCTGATATTGCCATCACTTCTAGTTGACTCCCGAGTCGCCAAAATGGCGGATTCCTGGGGCTGCTGCTGGGCCCTGGTGTTGCAATGCAACGTTCTATTGAGTTTCCCCTCTTGTGCTTCTATACTCTTTGGTAGTAGTGAGCAGGAAATAAGAGATGGTCCTCACTGCGGAACACAACATCCAGGGGGCGGGGTTGGATCTAGATCCAACTCCTCCCACTTTATATACTTTGTTCCGCCAAATGAACCAGTATATTTGCGTTGTTGCAGCCCGCAATTAGTTGCAACCTGTGGTCGCCAACGTTTGCTCTTATCAATTTAAGTGTACGTTTGATTAATAGTTGAGAAAGATTCATAATTTAGAAAGTATCACAGTTAGGTGTAAGGAGAGGTACGGACACGTTCTCGACAGTTTGATTTCACTGAAGAGATTTATTTGTACATTTTCCCACTTATAACACAGCTATTCCTATACGAGTAAATATAAAAACTAATTTATTTGATATCTTTTATTAGCAAATAAAAAAAAGTAAACCATCTACGAGGGAAACCTGTTTCCTAATGGCTGTAAGCAAGACGCGTTAAAACAAGTTCAAAGTCCATACAAGATAAACATTCAATTTATTAATTTTAAATAACATGCCATAGCCTATATATTTTAATAATTATGCATATTTATACTGTATCCATTAATAGGTCTTAAACTGCATGTGGTAAGATTACTCATAATAGGCTTACCCGAAATGTTTTACTCCTCAACATTATAGCAAAAAACGTACATTTCACCCTAAAGGCACTACTTTTATTGTAGTCATAAGTAAAGTTAGTTTTTATGTCAAAATAATAACTTAATTTAGTTACGACTTAATGCGGAAATGGTAACGCAGCAACACGTGTATGACGTGTCTGGTGGTAAAACTGCCGACCAATGGGATCTCTGGATCGGGATCCAGCTCCGCCCCTGGATCTAAATCCAACCCCGCCCCCTGGATGTCGCGTTCTGCAGTGAGGCACTACTGGGAAATAAAGCCGCGAAATCAAGGCCTCGCCCTCGTTCTCGCAGAATTTGCATATCACAGCGGTCAATTATGACGTAACACCACCCTTTTTATAGGATTAAATAACTAACTAAAAACAAACGTATTTTAAAAACAAACACTTGAATTTACACCGGCGTGATAAAAACTACAGTAAATGACAGAAATCAACTTCGGAAAAAAGATAATTGAAGTGTCATTATATTGTTTATTTGGTCTCAAGTCCCATTGAATAACATGGAGGAGGCAGGGTTTATGACCTATACTAGGACCAGTCACTGGGGGGGATCGAGACGTTTTGGCTTCACTTTTCAAGGCTTGTGCACGCTTGGTTAGGATGTTTAAAAATGTAACAGAAAGTGATTCTAACTCTAAGCGACAATGGTAAGAAAATAGGAAAAAACTATGAGAAAACATTACATTAAACAAAACGAAAAAGATAATCAAGCCACGGACACGAGAAACTATTTATAGAAATTCGTGCGAGTGTCATGAAAAAGACATTCATGTTCAAGGCACGTGAAAAAGCAATGGACACAAATAAATTGATCAAATTTTGCGTGAATATAACACAACTTTCCGTGAGATCAGTCTGTGCTAAATACACACAATAACTTGAAATGAAATAGGTGCACTTTAGTGTTTAAATCTTTTACCATAACCTTAACCCTTTTTGCCCTTTATTTCTCTATTTTCTTCATTTAGGTATTTAATACATCTTATTTGTGCTCCGGCTTTGTAAAAACAATCCAGCTGTATATGATCAGCTCTGATGTGAAAAGTATTGTTAATTTGCAACTGTTGGATCAGTTATAACTTGCTTTTTACTTTTTAAAAACTTTAAAAAGACTTAGCACTCTGCATGTAAGCGATGCACAATTTGTTTCAACTCGCGATTCAAATTATATCAAACTAGAAAATTACTTATAGATGTTAATTAAAGATCTCATTAGTATGTTCAATAAAGGCTTAATAGTTCACTTTAAAGATTAAGTTAGATTCAGTGCTGTCAATCTTTCACGCCCCATATTGAATCAGTTCTCACAGTGTTGCTTAAATTAATCAATCCTTTATTCCAATTAGAGAATGCAGCCCCATTGTTCTCTCTGTCTTTCTTTGTTGTCCTCATGATGACCAAAAAATCCAAGACCAGAAAATCATGGTTAGCTCGGACACCTTTTTCTGACATGGAATCAGTTGAGAAAAGCAAGTGCGATTACCAGGTGAATACACAGATATTACACTCACAGTCTTGTTTAGCTGAGTGGCCTTTGGGAGTGACGACTTGTGATTTCAGACGTGTCTGTTGAAATGTCAGGGCACTTCACATTTCCGCCCTGCTTCCTTCAGCGGGCCGCCACCTCATCTTGCACACAGGACAGTAGTGTTCGGATTTCCTCTGTTGGCCTGCCATCCACACGACCTCCTTCGCTCTTCTATAATGGTCTATGTCCACTATTCTACTTTTCTTGATGGATGAAGGTTTACATACAGCACACAGCAGCTGAGGAAATATGGTAGCTTTTTCTTTTCTCTGTAATGTTCCAAACAAAAATCTATTGTAACATTCGTGGTTATACAAAGAGCAGTAAACATTTTCTGCACATTTCTGCCTAAATTAGGAGAACGGCTGGAGAGGGGTTTGCTCTTATACAAATGCGAGTGATTTTCGAGCTGTAATGATTATATTGTAATGACTGCTGCTGCCTTTCCAGAAATCAATTCATTCTTCCGGGGATGAGAAGTTCAACAGGGTTGTGCATTTGATTTGAAAGCTTTTAGTGCCATTTTCTTTTCGCAATGTTTTACATTTTTAAAGTTCACAGTAAGTTTCTTGAAGAATCTGAGATGGGAAACAAACAATATTTGCCAATTTCTTATACAATAAACAAAATATTTGGATATTTTTGGATATCCAACCAAAAATCTCTTTCTAACTATATTATATGGCTTTAGTAACAAACTTGAACATTTCAGATTCATTTTATCTGAGAAAACCTTGCCAATTTACATTAATTTATATGACTGCTGCTGTGTCGCCACCATTAAATATCCTTAAGGCTCACTTGCATGTTTCGTGATATTTATAGTCCAGATTGTCTTCTTGAGGTCCCTGTTCAAATGACAAAATGATGAATTTAACAGCCTGTTTTTGACAAACACTTTCTTGCGTGTTTTTTTAAAGTTAGGTGAGGCGTGTCTTGTCTCATAATTTACAACATGTAAACACGTCTTTATCTCCATAGGTGCGTGACACGGAGGCAGTTTCCATGGAGACATTCGGCTAAAAAAATGTCGTACAAATAAATCTCATTAACCTCTTCACCTCTGCCTAAGTCTCTGGAGAACGGTTCTTCACAAACAGGAGCCTGGTTTCTTCATTCTGCCACAAAGATTCATTTTAAGCACATTGTAACCTGACAAGGTGTCACACAGGGCAAGTGTAGAGAGGCAGGCAGCTTTACCACACACGTGAACTGTGCTCACCGGCATATGATGCCTAATGGACGTGGACTCGATTTAATGACTTCCCGTCTGTGCTTGTTTAAAAAAAGAGGCATTTACAAGCTGTCATCCACTGAAAGACTTTGAATTAATGTAATGTTGGAACAAATGCTTAAAACAAAAAATCCTTTTTTGTTTCTAAACTGCCGTAGGCTTACTTATCACACTTATTGTTAAAAACAGCATTAGATTAAGTAAACTACCAGCTCACGTCTCAAACAAATACATTCATTAAAACCATAAAGCTGTACACACAATATAATGATTCAGACACACAGTACGCTATAGGGAATAATAGATACAAATGTTACGCTTACTCAGAGTGCACAAGTAATGAATTATATATAAAGATTTGCTGTGTATCTGCATGCATGCTTGTGTTCACACATACCCTTGTGGCCCCCCACACAAAAAAGCCAGGTCACCGGTACACCCCTGAGGGACGGGGGGTGGCATTGGGGGGTAGATGCTTGTTATCCTGTTGTGGGAGACAGAGTGTGACAGCCCCTTAATCCAGCCAGCTTTGTGCCAGTGCCCCCGACACCATGCTAAATTGTGTTTGCTTGAGGAAGCTCTCAGAAGCATCCAGTCTCCGCCACATCTGTGACCTTCCTGACACTTATAGAGCAAACACCACAGAGACCGCGCTGATGGGAAGCTCTGCCGTCTCTAACGTGGCCGGAGGCTCTTTTGTCATAATTCGCCCATTGATAGCATATGACGTTCCATCTTCCACTTGAGATGGCAAAGCGCTGAACTCAATTCCCCTTCCAAGAGGGCCGGCACTGTGGATCTGATGTTTCCACGGTGTGATTACGTGTGAGAGCACCTACCATGGGAGTCTCCGGGGCAAAACGCGAAACAAAGAAGCTGACAGACTGCTTAGAGAGGGGAACATATCTGGGAAGGAAGGTTATTTTCGAATATATTCCCCCAGAGCGAAACTTTAGCTTGAATGTGTGTGTGTATGTGTTCATTTTTTGGTTTAATTTTCATGAGAGAGAAAGCTACTGAAGATCGATATTTCCTGATGGTTCTGCTGGAAGGTTATTATGCAAGGTGTTTCTTAAAATATTTTCAGTAATGCTCTTAAAAACCAAACCACCAATGAGTTGCTTAAATTTATACATTTTAGCATTACACTGTAAAAATGCTGGGCTGTTTTCGAACCATTGGTTGGGTCAGAAAGGGGCAAACCCAGGCACTGGGTTAAAACTGTTTCAAAACTGTATTTTTGGTACACTGTTAAAAAAGGTTGAGTTGTTTTAAAGAGCAACTATGGTGTGATTCACGATTTTACATTTCCTTTGGTGTGTAAGTGTGTATATACCCCAAAGTAAACAATGACGCGAGTTATCATTTCCAAAGTAAATCTCTTTTCTTGGACTACAACAAACACACGGATTGTAGGCAACAGTTTACTTCCTGGGATTGGTGATGTAGACAAGACCGTCATTATCAAAATTCCTCCCGCTTGGACTCACAGCCTGTAAGGTATCTGTTATCTGTAAGTTATCTGTTACCAAAGCTGTGGAACGCACTTCCAGCACACTTACGAAGCATCTCTGTGCTGAGTGTTTTTAAATCGCAGCTGAAAACATATTTATTCTTACAAGCTTTTAACACGTAGCCTTTGTTTCTATTGCTGTTTTATGTATAGTGTGTTGTTATATTTTATTGTCTATCGTTGTTATATTTTATTGTTCATTGATGCATTTTATTGTCTATTGTTGATGTTTTTTACTGGAAAGCGCCTTGTGCTCCTTTTGGTTGTTGTAAGGCGCTCTATAAATAAAATTTGATTGATTGATTGATTGATTGATTGATCTCCTGTTAGCATTGCATTGTGAGCGAATCTTTCAAACATGGTAAGGAGCGTCACATTTCCTGCTGACGTCAGAGGTATTCAGGCCAATCACAATGTACAGATAAGCTGGCCAGTCAGAGACACAGTGCTTTTCAGATCAATTAGTTTTTTACAAAATCGATGCGTTTGAGGAAAGTAGTATATCTGGAGGTACAAAAATGTACCGTATGTTGAAAATAATGTGTTTTTAACCATAACCAATGTAAACACATTGTATTATACAAAATACACAAAATAACATTGTTTTTTTAGCAATGAAATGGTGCTCTTTAAACCCATGTTTGGGTCCAAAAGGAACAAACCCAATGGTTTTAAAATGGTAAAAATGGTAAAAATGACCCAATGTTCGGTTGTTGTAACCTAACTGCTGGGTTGTTGTTACTCAACCATGATTTGAAACAACATAGCAATTTGTTTAAAACAACCCAGCACTTTTAAAAGTGCAGATAAGTACATATTTGACCCAACCATGAGCAGTGGGATGTTTACCCACCACGCAAACCACGCAGTTGCGTGGGGCCCCGCGGGATTGGGGGGCCCCCTACTGGTCACAAAATGTGCGAAAGTATGTTAGGTTTATTCAGACCCAAATCTAAAGGTATAGATAAAGCACGCACGAGCGAGAGATGTGCGAGTATGCACACAGAAAAATATTTGCGTGCATCCTCGCGAGGGCACATATATAGGCTACTTCATGAGCGAAACTCTACGGGAAAGTGCACCTCGGCTCAACGAGCACAAATGCAGCCACACAAGTGCTGGAATGAGAGCTCGCTCGACTCTCTCTGTGCTCTCGTAACTGTGATTGGTCGTTTGGTTTGATCAGTGACACGCATCTTTTGTTCCACACTCGTACAGGTATAAACATAATAAAGACACCACGCACATTGAACATTTTTTTAAATCAAGAATTTTTGTCATACCAAACTGTAACAATTTAGTGTTATTTTAAGCAGTGTAAAACAAAATAAACCTGGTTTACATATATCTCACTTAATTCTAAATACTGAATATTATTGTTGTGCAATTCAAATGAAAAACCTTGGGCAATGCTGGGGCATGGGGGGCCCGGTTCTTGGACTTTGCTTAGGGCCCCCAAAATGGTAAACACGCCACTGACCATGAGTTGCTACAACCCAGTATTTTGGGATGAAACAACACAGCATAGATTAATTAACTGTTGGGTTTGTTCCTTTTGGACCCAACCATGGGTTTAAAACAACTCAACCTTTTTTGACAGTGTACCAAAAATATTATTGACATATTATAAATAATAATATAGCAATATTTTTGCACTTTCTATTGAAACAGTTCATGTGACTTTACTAAAGCAAAGTACCCCTGTTTGGGAATCACTGGTCTAGCAGAAGACTTTCTTAAAGGAGTCTTATATACATCCATCCGAGTACTGAAAAACAAAGGTGCTAAATAGGATGCTTCGCACAGAAGAACCATTGTTGGTTCCCTAAATAACATTTTAATCAAACTTTAATTTGTAAGAGCATAGAGAGACTGGAAGTCTTAGTGGACAAAGGAAAAAACATGGTGTACAGTGAGAGCTTGTCTCCTGCAGGTTGGTTTTTACCACAGCTTTCACAGTGCCGCAGCCCGCAGGCATGGGAGAGAACCCAGACTCGCAACACCTGCAACCAGCCACACGAGCACCACAGGGTCTGCGTAGATGGAGTGAGACATCTGGGAACTAATGAAGCCACAGATGAGCTAAATGTTAATTAAAGTTCCTGTAATAAAAATCCATATGGTGGCCTACTGATTAGCACATTGAAAATACACTCGGTGTGTTTCTATAAACCGGTACAAGGATGTAACTGTGTGTTTCTGTTTGCAGAAGCACAGGAGCCATTTGAGAAAGTCTTTAGTACTTTATGCCGTGTAGGGGAGTTTATATATCCTCATAAAACTTTTTAATGTTCATATTTTTTCATAAAACATCAATGTACTTTAGGAGGATAACATTTATTCTTGCCTGGAACAGCAGGAATGTTGCTCTATGCGGTCTTTGTTTGTATTTTGGGTTCATTCATTTTTTATTATAGAATAATGCATACTGTAGACAAAAATAAATGACTGTAGATAAAATAATAAGTATAGTTCAGTCCTACTGACTGTATCTAGTATACAGAGATCTATAAATGTTTCGTAATGGCGTTCACTCTGCTCCTTTGTGGTCACATTATGATGTAAATCAATTTTTAAATGGAGTGCTGATGTTCATATGGAGGTTTATTTCACCAGCTGATGCTGACAACAAAACCCAGACGAACCACAGGTGTAATAGCATCCAGCTGTATAAAATCATTTCTGCTCTGTTAATACGTCCATATCATACAAGATACAACGATTTTGTTAATGATGTTTCTGTTTGCTTGTTTGTTTGTGTAAGCTATTTGCTCTGAAAGAAGCAAAAAAAATGAACAAATTTGTATTTGTAGGGGCTATTTGCCAAATGTGATATAATGTGACTTTGTCCCCGTTGGTTATATCTAAATACTAAAAAAATGTGTTAAATATTAACTTCAAAAATATCTTGCATCCAATCAAACTTACCTTATAATGGCTTGATGTGCCCCCAATATGAACAGTTAAAATGAAATCCATTTATAACAAATATACTGACAGATGGCAACTGATTTAATCTTTTTCACCCCAGAATCCTAGGCAGTCTCAGGTTCTCACAGAGGCAATCATACGCAGTGAGGGATGGGATAATTGCCATTGATGGCAGCCAATCTTCCAGAGATAGGCCTCATGGTTTCACGAATAGCACAAACTGACTTCATGGTCAATGGCTCAGCCAAAGTTTTACAATCCACCTGCCTATGGAAGATAATTAAAAAGTCTATAAATGATGTGCAAACTCCAAAACATGTGTGTAGTGGCATAACTATACTATACGCTACTATATTCTATATTATATTTGAATAACTGTACATACAAACTTCGCTGCAGATTCAGGCTATTAGCATCCAGTAAAGTTTCAAAATGATAGTGTTGAGGCACACTAATTATTACAAACTCAAGTCAAAATTGGACCTCAGAGTCCTTAAGTGTTGTTAAAATGAAAGAAGTTTCAGTTGACAGCTGTTTATCCCTGTTAGTTATGTTCTCACATGGACCCCCGGAGAGGTGTCAGTAAGGAATGGTGTCATTTCTCCTAACCGGGCAGAAATGACTCATTAAAAGGCGATGACATGATAGTGATGAGTGCAAGGCAATGGTCCACTCTCTGCTGAGTTGCAGTCATTAGCAGGGAGGTTGGGCAGGCTGAGGAATGAGGTCACTGTGTTCTAGGGTTGAGCAAAGCAGAAGGAGCAGAGACACTCTGGCCAGGATCATAATGAGCACATTCAATGGCTCCGTGTGCAGCCTTTCACCCTCACACACACACACACACTGAGGGATCTGAAACAATATTTTATGTAATGGTATCTAAAAAAGTATTAGAAGTAGGAGCCATATCACTCAATATTATAAGCATTTGCATGGATTTGTGGACAGAAAAAGTGTCCATTGTACAAAACACAGGTGACATTTTTTCTGAAGTATAATGCTTTGGCTTACAGGTATGTCGACAATGTGTTTGCTGAACATCATATTGCACCATACTGACCAAAATATTTTAAATAAGGCCATAAAATATCTATGTAGTATCTGATTGGGAACGATACAACCAAATGCCTTACAAGCCAATCAACTCAAAAAAGCAAAAAAATGTTGAGTTGTTGTAACCCATTATTGGGTTGAATATGAACAAACCCAACAGTTGGGTTATAAATAAACCTATGATGGGTTATTTCAACCCATAACCTGAGATGTTTCAAGCCGTGACTGAATATAAAACAACTCAGCACACGGTTATTTATAACCCAACTGTTGAGTTTTTCCATATTTGACCTAACAATGGGTTCAACATTGTTTACAGTGTATCACTATTCAAAACATGAAACATATTAAATTGGAATTAAGAAAACATATAAGTAGGTTCATGAATTTCTGTCTTATAGTCACAGAATATTTTGCTCATTTATCCGTGTTATTGTCACGGATCTCCGCATTTTTACGTGTGCGTATACCCAGGCCAGCTGACAGTCTTGCCTGGGCCCGGGACAAGATAATCTTAGAGGGCCCCCAACCCCTCCTTTTTACTGGTAACAAGAAATTTGGCATTATCAGATTCAGGACCCACGAATATTGCATATTATACATTGTATAAAACATTTAGTTAAAGGTGAAGTTCGTAATTTTTAGAAGGATCTCTTGACAGAAATGCAAAATAATATACAAAACTATATTATCAGGGGTGTATAAAGACCTTTTTATAATGAACCATTATGTTTTTATTACATTAGAATGAGAAGTTTTTATCTACATACACAGAGGGTCCCCTTACGTGGAGGTCGCCATTTTGTGCCGCCATGTTTCTACAGAAACCTTTAACGGACAAACTTTTTTTACTAAGTTGTCTATGACGATGACATGTTTTACTGTAGCTTCTCTATGCATTTCAAAAGCGAGGGGGGAGCAGTGGATTGAGCCGTTGGTTGCAATTTGCAACCTCACCACTAGATGCTTCTAAAATTTACACACTGCACCTTTAAATGTAGTACACTGAAGAAAATGATTCATTGAATTTAATACATTTTTTAAGGTAAGTTGTTGCAATCAATTTATTTAAGATACATTTAAACACAAAGATTAGTAAAGTAAAATAAAATATAAAACTTTTGTTTAAATGTTGCTTAAATAAATTGATTGCAACCACTTACCTTAAAAAAAAAAACGGATTAAATTCAATGAATCATTTTTTTCAGTGTACTGACGCTGTATACTGACACAAAATATCATAATCACGTATGAATTATGAACAGACTATTGGAAATATCAGTAAAACAACTTCAGCTAATATTATGCCGTGTTTGGACTAAAAATTGAATAAATATTACTCCTCTCTTTAGAAATTTGAAGTAAACATATAAACTCAATCAATATTTCTCCAAACATGCACGCCTTTGAACCAAAAGCCCAGAGGGGTATTATTTTGTAAAGAGCTTTCATGATGAGCATGCATTACATTTTTCTCAATGAATGCGACTGAGAGTAGAGCCCTGCATTTCAGCCCGACCCGACCTTTTTACACCCCTCAGGTCGGGTTTCGGCCAATTTTAACGTCACAGCTGGGCGGACCTCGGGCTTATTTAGGCTTCTCCATCTTTTTATATTTTTCAATTTAATTAAAATAACATTTTGACAGACGATGATTGCAAAACAAACGTAGTAAGACTTTTAACCTATAGCACGAGTCCGCTATAAGCACAGCCAGCCACACATTTACAACGCAGCTGTTGCTTATTTAAAAGCAGGACCTTCAGCTCACCGGGAAAAATATTAATAGAGGACTAGATTAAAACCTTGTATACTGCGCATAATCTATGCAAACAGCATCCAAGACATAATCTATAATACATATATATGCATAGCGAAGTTGTAAGATAAGGCAGGTTGCATGTTTATTCGTTTCATGTTTATTTCGTTTCGTTTTGCAGCTATAGCCCTTTTCATTTTTTTATTTCTGCACCCGTTGCAGCTGCGAGCAGCAGAGCAATCTGCCTCCGCTTTTTAAAAATAGTGTGTGTTGATAATAAACGTTTAAACTAACACTGTGATATGCTGAAAATATATATTTTATATAGTTGTTATTATAGACAAGTGAAGTGTTGATCTGAGAGTTCAATTCATCAAATGTCGTCAACTTGCTGTCGGCTGCGAACCGCTTGTTGGAACAAACAAAAATACTCTAAAATGTAAATAAAAAAAGAAATATAACTATTTTGCCATTTAAAACAAATCTGAACTGCTTTAATTGCTGCAAGAGTAGTACAGCTGTATAAGGAGTGTAAGGAGTTATTTTTTGCTATTTCTGCGGATTTCTTTTGCAAAATCTATGCGGAATTTTGCAGAATAATTAAAAATGTTTTAAAACGATCTGAGAGAATGTGCGCTGTGAATATTACAAAACAATAAAATATTTTATAATTACATTTTATTAAAGGATTACCCTGAATTAAACTGGAGTAACATGAACCAACAGATAATGGACAATGTGCTGTCACGACCACAGAGTTTTATATAAATTACATATATTACTGTCTACAGTGTAACAGTAAAAAGAAAAGGCTTCTCATAATGAATGTAGCCTATATCAAGATAAGTTAATCTGTTTAACAACACAATATTTATCTTGTAAACGGATTTGAAATAATAAATAATAGTCGTGTCACTTAGCAATAGAGACGATAGCGAATTCATTATCTTCTCCGCGGTAAGTTTTATTTCAAATTCAAGTTTTACATATTAAATATTAAATAGTTTGTGCTTTCTCTCATAAAAACCTCACAGCAAACAGCACAGACTTCTAAACACACGCGATGCAGTGACTATATCTGCGGTCACAGATTCCTAATGGGGATAATTAGGAATTCTATTTTCCTCTATAAGGCCTATATTTTCTTCTTTTCTTTTCTTTTCTGAGCACCGGACTTGTGCTGAGTCTGACAGGACATTTTGAGCGTACTAAACTTCAAATCAAATGAATCAAATATTTTCTTTATTGTTGATCAATTATTCCATAAGTCCCAGTTCTGGGCCCCCCTCTGGGCCCCTCCCCACCCTGGGCCCGGGACAACAGACCCGTTTGTCCCCCCCTGTCGGCGGGCGTGCGTATACCACAGACTTTCTTTTCCGTGTCAGTTTCACGTATTGGTTACTCAATTGTTTTTCCTTGTTTTAAACCATTGTCGCATGGGTTTGGGCTTAGAATGACTTTCTGTAGCATGAAATAACATCCTAACCCAAACCCAACTTTAACCCTTATGTCAGGTGACAATTATTTTAAAATCTGAAAAAAATATAGTATAAACCAATAGTTAAAGTGACATCTTAACCCAAACTCCAAATCTAACCCCAAACCAACGCGAAAATGGTTTAAAAATAGGAAAAACAATTGAGTAACCAATACGTGAAACTGACACTTAAATTTTTTTTTTTAAACAATTATTGTATTTTATTGTTTTCTGGTAGTTTCTATGAAAGGTTTTACTGGATGGATCTGTAAATACAGATTGCATGTGTGCCACATACAGTACATATTCAGTTCTTGTGCATGGATTAGGTTACACTTTATTTTGATAGTCCACTTTAGACATTCTACTAACTATAAACAACTTTGCAACTACATGTCAACTAACTTTCAATAATTTGCAACTATACGTCAACTAACTGTCATTAGAGTATTAGTAGACTGTAAGGGTTGGGGTTAGGTAAGAGGTTTGTGTTAGTGGAATAAGTTGACATGCACCTGCAAAGATACTTATAGTCAGTTGAATGTCTGTTGAAATATCATCAAAATAAAGTGTTAGTAGATATCAAGCAGACAGTCTACTAATTCTCTAAAGATTGGTAGTTGATAAGTAGTTGCAGAGTTACTTATAATTAGTCAAATGTCTAAAGTGGACTATCGAAATAAAGTGTTACCATAGATTATGCTTAAACAAATGTTTTGTAGAGATTTACTGCGTTTGCATTAGCTATTATGGCAACCCCTAACTGCACAAATTATGTCGGTCTTACTGGATTTCATAATAAACATTTAACAGCCAGTCAAAACGGGACACTTGTGTCCTTCGCAATAGACTATCATTAGCTTTAGTGGCTCACCGGAAGTCATAAACTGGAAAGCTCAAATATTACGTCACATTTATGTCAAGAAACAGGTGGATAGTCAGAAAAAGCTTGTAGGATGTTGGAATCAAAAATATATGTTGGGTTTTGAGCATATGGTGTCCTCATAACTGCATTTCAAAACATTTCGATTTTGATTCATGAAGCACTCTTGAAACTGAACAATGCTACAATTTAAACATGGATTTGAGAAGTGGTATTTTTATACTATAAGGTCATTTCGGACAGTAATTGTTTCTCATGAGGATGTCTGTAAAAATGATTTGCATGCCTCCTCCACGATGAAACTCAAGCATTCGGATAAAAATACATTTGCGGTGAATGTGTGAGTTTATAATTTCGAAACAGCTGGAACTGCGCTGCACGTGTGATTAATTACATGATCATTCACGTGACCCGGATACTTCATTATATGTATATGGAATACACGTAATTGAATGCATTTGAAAATTGTATTTAGCCCTTGTTGCTGCTAATCGACATTTTAAACTGTTTTGTAATTTTCTTCCCTTTATTTATTTCAGCTCCCACTCGCTGTAGTGGAGCGATGATGAAACTATATATTTTTCATCATAAAGGTGTCAATGTTAAACATGCACACAAAGAAAGCCACTTCACTGATGCAGAATAAACACAAAGCCTGTGACCATACCGTGATTTTCAGGGGTCTAAAAGATATTGCAGAATGACTTTTGCATTGATCCCCTTTTATAAACTCAGAGATGTGAATTCACACGACATTGGTGTTCTTCAAAAAACTGTAGGTAATTCGGCTGGGGATTTTTACGCGGTGGTTAGAGAAAAACACTGACATTCTTGATTCAGAGTCAATAAAATCATAGACCACCCCCTGTAAATGATGAAAATACCTTTCGTCCCCACGAGAAACAATTATCTTCCGAATTGGGCTTAACACACCATTTCATACTATATAATATTTTTACTTGTCCTGCTGTATTAAACAAAAAACATTGAAATATGAAAAACAAAACCAGAACTTTGATGAAACCCATATTAAACCAACAGTGCTGACTGGCATTTCTGGATGAAACAAAAACCTGCAGATAAAAGATCTCTTTCATTTAAATGAACTGATTTGCAACATTGCATCCTAGCCTGATACAATTACACAACCACTAATAAGTTGCATGACCGGCTGATCAGTCTGAATGAGGATTTTGTTTTTAGCCTTATTCATGTCTGATAAAGGCAAACGATTTTCTTTACTCATCAAATGACCACCTGATTAAAATCCAGCAGCACTGTCAGAGAAAATAATGTTCATTACTGACCCATGAATGTTGTGATTAAAGCAATGATGTTGTGACCTGGCATTCAGTTAATACTTCATGTCTCAAATAAACATTGTGCAGATCTGCTTGTGTCAATCAGGATGGGCTGAAGAAGTGGATACGTGGTCACAGGGGAACATTTCAAAATCATAATGCTTTTGTCTGATATGAGTAATTACACAAGAGAGATAGCAATTAAAGAATGTTATCTCTCTTCTCTGGTTTCCTTCCTCTTCTTCAATCACATTTAATTGAAGTCAAGAGGTTTGCAAAGGAAGGTAAGAAAAACGAGAGAAAGGGGGTTAAGTGATTTTCCAGATGAGTTTTATGAATTAGGAGTTTAATAACAGAATTGATTCCAAAGTGTATGGTTTATATTTCCTTTCTTTCTCATCTTTTGTGTTTTGCTTTATTTCAGGCGAAGTACTGTTTCTGTCGCTTAAAGACCTGACTACTGGAATTTAGCAGGTGCTGGGGTATCCCACTGTGAGCTAATTGCCTATGAATTTAAGATTTTTGTAAATGTAATATAAAATCCATGAGCTATTCATAATGTCACATCAGGTCCATTTGGGTATACAATTTTTATTTATAGACCCATGCACTAGCAAAGTCAAAATTCTAGGTTTAATTCCGGGTGAATGCATAACAAAATGGATAAAAGCATATGCCACAAAGCATAAATGTAAAATAAAATAAAAAATATGACATCATTACCACCAGTGTGTGTTATGGAAAGCAGAAAAAGTACTGTTGAGTGGCATTGACAGAATCGCAGTTCATTCTCCAAAACCACTGGAAAGGTCAAAGAGCTCATGCCGCTGAGACACTGATCTAAGCTGAAGCCCCACGAGGTATACCGCAGGTGCACGTCATTCCCAATTTTCCACTCAACCCTACCTTTATCTAGGTTGACCATCTCTTTCTCTCTCTCTCTCTCCTTTTAACTACTAGAACCTTTAAAGAATTCCCAAGGTACTGGAAAGACAAAAGAACTTCAATAATTTGAGAACAGCTTGTCATTGGGAACTGTGTAAAGAGTTGTTTAAATGTAGAAACGTTCCTGAGACAATTATTTTAAATTTCCAGGGAGCATCTGTCAGTATTGAGGTTGAGTTTTCTTACATTACTTGTCGAAATGCATTGAATTTCTCTCTGCGAAATCACAGTGAAAGTGTCTTCAGTACCCTTTCAGCAAAATGAATTCCTCTGAGGCAATTTTTTAAAAATTGATTCATAACCTTGGACGCAGCCTTATGCTTTTATACTAAAGATGGTGAATTCAAGCTTTCAAATGCACTTTTTGAATAAAATAACTGCTTGGCAAATAAGGCATCTGTTTAATACCTAATTGTTTTACCTGCAGGCTGGAATTCTTTATAAGGGGTTTATGTGTAATTTTGTCTATGTTAAAATACATTTTCTTATTTGTAGGCTGAGCTCTGCAGAACATGTAAAAATTATGTCTATGTGGTGCTCCAGTATGAAACATTACTCTATAAGCTTGGTGATCAGCCCAACATAGCAACATTGGCCCGGTCCCAAATGTTGCTCTAAGCCTTTTAGCAGTCCTCCCCCACTTTACAAAGTTAGATTTCACATAGGGCTGCACGATTCCAGGAAAAATTATGATCACGATTGTTTTGTTCAAACTTTTGATCACGATTAGAAATCACGATCATTCTCTAATTGAAGAACTTCTATTCACTTCAGTATTTTTATTACACTTTACAGCCATGTATATAATATTAGGCTATATATATGTTATATATTATAAAATATTTTATTGTTTTGTAATATTCACAGCTCCCATTCTCTTTTTAAAACATTTAAAATCATTCCGCAAAATTCTGCATAGATTTTGCAAAAGAAATCAGCAGAAATAGCAAAAATAACTCCTTATACTCCTTATCCACTCCGTATACTCTGACTCCACCCATATCAAGCAAACACATTGCTTGATTCTAGACCGTCTGCTTTGTGCTTGGTCTTTACTGATTAATCGCGACGATTGTCTTTAACTAATTGTGGGGCGCACATATCGTTATCATGATAAAAATACGATTAATCGTGCAGCCCTAATTTCACAGCTTATATCCATGGATCTTTTTGACTTAAAGAACTGCTGATTGTCCACAACAATATCTGAAGGCTGCCAAACTCTCAATTTAATTCCAAAATATTCTAGAGGTTGAAAATAACCATATATACACCAATCAGCCATAACATTATTGCTAATATTAGGTATTTTGCCACCAAAACAGCACTGACTCGTCAAGGCACTCCATAGACCTTTGGATCTGAATGACTTCTTTGACAAGGGCCAAATTGTTATGCCTAGACAACTGGGTGCAGATCTTCTGCAAAACTGCAGCTTTTGTGAGGTGTTCCCAGTCTGCAGTGGTCAGTACCTATCAAAAGTGGTCAAAGGAGGGAAAAGCAGTAAACCGGCAACAGGGTCACGGACGGCAAAGGATCATTGATGCACGTGGGGAGCGAAGGCTGACCCGTGTGGTCCGATCAAACAGATGAGCTACTGTAGCTGAAATTGCTGAAAAGGTGAATATATAGTGTGTGTGTATATATGTATATATGTGTATATGTATATTTTAGAGTGTATATATATATACACTCTAAAAAATATTTAACCCAGGGCTGGGTAATTATAACACTTTTCTGGGTTAAAATGACCCAAATAATGGGTTGTTTTAACCCAACTGCAGGGTTATTGTTAATCAACCATGTTGAAACAACCCAGCAGTTGGGTTAAAACACAGAAATTTGTTCTGTCCTATAGTTATAGTGTATATACCCAGTCAGCAAATTTCCTTTGGGAAAGACCTGGCCCACATAAACAGCTGGCCTGTGGCCCACTTAAGAAAGTGTTCCCCGGCCCATATCTGGCCCACTTCTTTTTATTCACATCAGAACCAAATCTCAATCATACTTTTACCAGCAGTGAGCCATATAATAAACAATTATGTGGCCAACATGTGGTCCTTGCATGTAATTATTGTATGGCTGACTTTAGTAAAAAACTGACGGTCTTTATGTGGCCCAAATGTGGCCGACAGACCAAAAGACAGAATTTAACCATATTTATACCACACCTAATTTATTTCAAATATACTTTTTAAAACAAATCAAATGGTATTACACACAAAATAAATATCATTATTATAATATTATTCTTATGTAAAAGCCATCTGTTTCCCCAATAAACCAAACAACTACAAATATGTAACAAATATGTTTTTATTATTATCATACAATGAACTTGTATATCATGTTATCTGTAATTTATATTACAGAAACAAATTTATTCTTGTAATTGTACTTGAGTGGCCAAGGGGCGTTTCATTCGCTCCCTCCTCCCACCATCACGGTCTCCAGCCAGATGCAGCCATTTTATAATGGTTAGTTCGATCTCCTTTTGGGTAGACGCCCGTGTTTGTGGATTCTGCCTGACTGCACCTGCAGTGAAGAGGAATTTAGACAATGTTAGCTGCAATATAACCTGGAAACTAAAGCTGCATAACTATGACAGAATCAAACTTGACCTATGGCTAAACCACGCCCCCAAACGCGATGAGCCAATCACAGTGTGCTAGCTAACCCAATACACTCAGACATTCTCTGTTTTCACGTCCATTGAAATGCATTGCAGTTGGTTAGTTTTCATTCATTTTTAAATGTTTTTTCTGCTGGGCAACATTGTGTATTTTTTACCCGTATTATTTACCCTTTCCCCAGCCACATCTCAACCAAAATAAGTGTTTGCTCAGGATTAAATTATGCGGTAAACCACAACATCAACTAAACGTGGATAAATGAAACAAGGATGTTTACATCGGTTACAAGCTAAGTCAACAATGTATTTGAACGTTATCTTTAACCCTTGTGCCTTGTTCCAATTCACTACCCTTTCGTGTTGTTAGCGGCCAAAAATGGCCACTAATTTAAAGTGATGCCACTGATTTGAGCATAAAAAAACACAAAATCACTGATTTTCAATATAAAAAGTGATTGTGAACTGATAAGTGATTGTGGATTTTTTTTACCTTTTTCACATTCTTGGGCATGCCAAAGATTAGTAAAAACATTGATGCTGCACAAAAACTAAAAATGCATCAAAGCCTGATTTTAGTTTTTCTCCCTCATTTATAGTTTGTGCCCACTTTTGCCCCATTGACTTCCATTATAACAATGTTTTTTTGATTGCAGAGTCATTACACCTTATTATCATGCATTCTTTGTGGCCTTTCCTTTTGCTAAGAGGTACAATTTTAAATTTTTTCTGTTGAACACCATGTGCCACCATTAACCTTGTACATTGTACAAGCCAGAATTTAAGCTCTGTTTTTTTTGCACAGGCCTACTAAAGGGTTTATGGTGCCACATGGTGATCAACAGTACAAATGACAAATGTTACCTCTTTGCAAAAGGTAAAACCACAAAGAATCAAAAATGCATGGTAATAAGGTGTCATGGCTCTGCAATCAAAAAATGTTGTTATAATGGAAGTCAATGGGGAAAAAAATGGCCACAAACAATAAATGAGGGAGAAAAAATCTGATGCTGCACAAAAACTAAAAATGCATTAAAGCCAATGTTTTTACCAATCTTTGACATGCTCAAGACTGTGAAAAAGGTAAATGAAAATCCAGTCCACAATTACTTTTTATATTGAAAATCGGTCATGTTAAAAGAATAATAATTTTCTAAAAAAATGTGACATAGTCCAGTTCGACTTATGTGTTTTTTTCCTCTTCATGGTGCATTTTTTGACTGATACGACTTATACTCCGGAGCGACTTATAGTCCGGAAAATATGGTAAAATCAAGGAATTTTTGTAAACATTTGGTAGCTTTGATCAGTACTGAGGTTGATTAACAGATTTATACAAAAAATTTGAAAAAAAAAAATAATCCGATACATTTTTACAGCAGTTTAATTTAGTGACCATTTTAGGCCTTTAACAACATGTAAGGGTAGTAAATTTGCCCACGGTATACAGGGTCGGCGCCAGAGAATACAGAATGAGGGGGCCTCCTGTTTCACTGGGGGGGCACCTCGTTCATCTTATTATTTTATTATTATTATTAGTTTTTTATTATTATTTTTATTATTATTATTATTATTATTATTATTACTACATGGCACTGTAAAATGCTTGGTACTGATTGGCTAGTCGCAACATTCAAAGGTATTTTATTCCTTGAACAACCGCCTGAAACACAGCCTCACCCAGGTGCTGCGTGCGAGTCACGTTAACAGGGAGTTTAACACCTTCAAATTATACAGAATAAATATTCATAATTAATAACGTATATGAGATTGTATTTACATATATTAAGCCGAATGTTCGTCTTTTGACTTTTAACTTGGTTTTAACGCGTCTGGCTTTCACCCATTATGAAACGTACGTTTTCCCAGAAGGTTTGTATTTCTTAAAAATAAGCTAATAAAGGACATAAAATCTAAATGTTATGTCTATATATTTATTCGTATAGCAACTAGTCTTGAAATAAGCGGGATTATTACAGCCGGCCAATTTGCTGTCACAAATAAATCCCTCATTATAGTAAAACCATAACTTATCATGACGCTAAAGTGCAAGACTGAAAAACTCACGCAAATCATAAAGACCAGTACATAACCAAATAACAGCAAAAGAAAACAATGTCACTGACATATCTAACACCAGAACGAACTATGCATTTTACCTTTAGAAGAGTTGCAGGCAACGAGAGGACTTATAAAAACTTTTTAAGAGGGACCTTTTAAAATTTCTTCGTCTTGCTCAAATGCCGAGACTTAGCCTACAAGTGTACATTATTTAGATAGAGAATGAGTTCTCACGCATGGCGATTGAGACCCCGAACGTGACATTAACTTTCAGTGCAGACAAAACACTGGGAATAGCTTTAAGAATTTGTGTTGTTCAAATGTAGTGGCTGCGTGTATGTAACTGGCTGACTATGTTAGCATTGCATTGTGGGTTAGTATTTTAATTATTTTATTTTATTAATTATACTCCTAATTTTAATCAGTATCCGTTGTATAACCAAATTTATTTGCAGCACATTTTTAAAATTATTAAGTTCATTATTATTTTGAGAAGTAAGGGGGCACAGTGACTCAAGTGGCCGGGCCATGCCCTCTAGGGCCCGCTCGTGGCGCCGACACTGACGGTATATTTTTACGTTTGTGAAAAATTTCAAAAAATTTCTTAAAATATGTGTTAATATAAGATTTGTCACCAAATATCATTTAATTTGCTGAAACACAGAGAAAGTTGTGGCCAAATTACGACTAAAAAAAATTACAAAAAATGGCCCCAACAACACATAAGGGTTAAAGGACAAGTTCGGTATTTTAGACTTAAAGCCCTGTTTTCAGATTGTTTATGGTGAAATTGACTGAAATTTCGACATTTGCGGCTGCCCTGAGAATTTTCGCTTGTTTGTGTTTCATCTCACACCTCTACAATGGGTTTAATGGTGCACTGGAACAATAATTCCTAAAATGCATTAAACTTTCGTTTACAAAGACGTGAAACTCACCGAGTGGTCAGGGGTGTTCACTGATATGCTCACACAAAAATCGCTGCAAAAGATGCTTTCCAACAGCTGTTTTAGCATTCGTTGTTAACTTGTGGACCTATTTTCCCAAACGCCTCACACCCGTACATTCTTCCGCTTAGAGCTTGAATAATAAACACTCCAGCCCAGGTGGTGGCGCTAATCCGCCTTTGCCAATTGCAAGAATAGAAACAAAGTTCCCGGCGCGGAGTAATACCGTACCTCACAGGACATGTCAATGGAGTTGGTAAAAACTACGACAAAACCTGTTGGAATGCGTCTTTTGGAGCGATTTTTGTGTGAGCATACCAGTGAACACCCCTGACCACTCGGTGAGTTTCACGTCTTTGTAAACGAAAGTTTAATGCATTTTAGGAAGGATTGTTCCAGTGCACCATTAAACCCATTGTAGAGGTGTGAGATGAAACACAAACGCGCGAAAATTCTCAGGGCAGCCGCAAATGTCGAAATTTCAGTCAAAACCATTCTATTTCACCATAAACAATCTGAAAACAGGGCTTTAAGTCTAAAATACCGAACTTGTCCTTTAACATCTCTAACGTTACATTAGGCTAACATTAGAAAATGTTAACTTTAGCTTCTAGCTGCGTTGTCAAGGCCGCCTTAATGCACGGGCTTACCTGGGCTGAAGCCCAGGGGCCTCCCAAGTTCACGTTCATATTGTTTTGTAACTTGTCATTGATAATCTGTCAATCACTCTAACTGCACGTTACATGGCTGCTGATTGGTCCGTGGTAACTTACCGTGAAATAAAATATCAGACGTAACACATTTTTCTAGTCCGCGTAATGTAATTAAGTGCGCGTTGCCAACTTGGCATTCCTGCATGTTAGACTGGGTGTGACAGAGAAACGGGAAATAATCCACCAACAAATGAAAGAGTAATTTCTGAAATTTCATAATAAGCACTGAGGTGCAGGTCTCTCTCTCTTTCGCGCGCGCTCGCTCGCTCTCTCTGTGCTCGAGCAGCTGAGTCTCTGGCATGCAGAAGTCTCTCCAACTGTGCACAAGATACTGTGCCGCCAAATAAAGAAAGGAGTTCCCGAACATATTAATGCTGTTCGTTGTTATAGAGTTTAAGTTTACTCGCGTTTATATCAGTGACGCGTGCGCAGCTGGAGCGATGTAGTTTGACGCGATGTAAGCTCACAGTACACATCTGTTGGTTTAGAAAGACGACGCAACGGTAAATGTGCAAGTCAAAGTGCGACAAGACCATCTCAAATGATCATCCCCTGATCGCACCATTCATATTTATAATCTCCTTATCTAAAGATCTTATATACAGGTATGTTCCCTGTCTGTTTTGTGCATATTCACGTGTTCGTTTTACATGCGTAGTATGCATAAATACTAAATGCATACTATATCTTCAATAGCCTACAAAATAAATAACCGATTAAAAAACAAGATTCTGTCTATATCTTTTGTTAACATTAACTTTAACTTCTTATATTTTTAAAACTGTGGTGAGCATTTAGTTAGTGAGTGGCAATTTTCTGCAAATTTGTATATTCCAAAAACTATATAAACATAAAGCTTATAAACATATATACTCTCACACATTTTGGTTTTATTTTCACCACAAGTTGCTGTGTGTGGTTGTTAAATAAAGTGTCTTGTGTTTATGCTCAAGTGGGCTCAGTGATATTTTAATAATGATATTATGGTGTTTTCTGGATCAAAGAGGGAAAACTCACTGTTGTATGTATTGAAAGAAACTAATGCATTTTGTGATGTAGATTACCTAGATATTAGGGGTGGCACGGTTCACAAAACCCTCGGTTCGGTTCGTATCACGGTTCTATGGTCACGGTTCACGGTTCAGTACGGTTCTTGTTGTTATTTTTTCTTTAAATTTTTAACACTCCAGAAATGTATTATCTTATTAATGTATTAATTATCCATAATGTAGGATACAGTATTAAAAAAAGTTATATCATGTAATCATGCACAAACTGAATTTGACTTTAAGCACATTGGACCATCTCTGAGGAAAGCCAGATGAGATTTTGATAGAGCAAGAGGGAAGACATTGATGATTTCAACATGCTTTTCATTTATTTGGCAAAACAGAATGTGTATTGCCATCTACATAAACTTTACGTGCATTTTTAGCACACAAAGATAACTTGCATTTATTAAAATGCCAACTTCAGTGTAGCTCTTAGATTTATCACTGAGAGGCTGCTTTAATACTGAGAATTTATGTGGACGAGAGAGAAACATAACCTTTGCACCTGTAATATTAAAATCTCTTTAAGTCTCTTTTGTCCACTTTTGACCACTTCTGTCCTGATTACTTTGAGGGGCTATTTCTGAAATAAGATCGCGCAACTTTCACACGCTAGCAAAATGAAACTACGCGGAAATCAGCCGCTTTAATTTTATCAATGAAAGGCTAAAAATAGCGCTGAATACGAAAAGACGTAAAACATTGTTGTCAGTACCTCAGATTAGATAAATGGTCGGAGAGAAGGCGATCTCCTGTGGCTGTTGGAGCATATTCAACCCATAGACTGCAGTTCTATCTATTGTTTTATTTCCGCTGTCATCATAAGTAACATGAAATAAAAATATGTTTCCACACACCAAACTTATACGACGCTGGCGCATCCTCCAACTGCGGGCAGACTTCCTTTTCTCTCCCACTTGCCATTTCTACACGTAACATAACCTGCAGTACTTATACTCCAAACCAGTCACCTCTTCTTTCGCGCGAAAGGGAAACACGCTATCTGAGGTCACATACAGGGCATGAGACATTGCGCATGCCATGAACCGTTGAACCGTGCGGTACACACGGATTTTTTTCATGGACCGTGCCACCCCTACTAGATATTACACTTTTTTTAAATGAGACTATAAATTGAGGGTATGTGGGGCCTCCAAAACCTCTCAGCCCCAGGGCCTCACATTAGGTTAAGGCGGCCCTGTGCGTTGTACATCATGTCACTAAGCTTCATTAACGTATCTGTAAATAACTGAGATAAAAATGTTATTTGTAATAGCATGTTGATAGCATGTTACACTATCACCTGTCAATTTTTGTGTGGAACTGAAGCTTTTCATCGACTTTCTCAACAATAAAATTATTAATATAACCCTCCCATGCATAGTTAATTCCATTTTGGTGATTTTCGAGATGATATATAGTCTTTCTTTCTTCAAAAAATTATCAATTGCCTCCTGTGACAGCTGCCATAGCGCCTGTTCACCGAATGTTGAGTGAGTGGATGGGTAAATTATTTCCTTTGATAATTTAAGTGGGATTAATACAATATTAATTAAATTTAACAAACTGAAGGAGATATAATGATATATTGTCACAATCCTCTTTGTTCTATTTTTTTCAGTCAAAAATTATATTGAATTATAAAGGCGAATTATGAAATGGTGCGTGAAGTGCTACTGTATACAAATAAAAATTTATTCTCACCAATGACAACTTTTTTTCAGGACCAGGCGCTGGAAACACACCTTGCCATTTACTCCTCTCCAATTCATGCCACGTGCCACAGTGGTTGAGAAAGTGGCTTTTAACACTCTCCATACGGTGTCTCTTACATCAACACCACCAATCAGACCCAGGTAGTTAATCTAAGAGAGAAAAAAAAACATTGTGCATTGGTGTATATTATGTATTCCTAAATCAAGTGTATTTTACCTCCCCCCCACACACAAAAATGCTGTTTTTTAACATTTATTAAAAATGGTAAGTCATATAACAATGGCATACACCCAAGTGTTCAGACCAGTCTACATGTGTAATATTGAAATTTAAGTCATAAATTTAGCCCACCCACAATTCAAATCTAGGCCTGGTTGCTCCCAAACCTCAAAAATGGTGAATAACACCCGAGTTAGTACAAATTACAGTAAATGGAAGTCAACCGATCCGCCACTTTGAAAGCGCAAAAAGCAGATAAATCCAATACAAAAGTAATCTCATGTGTCCTGGTGACATATGGACGTCGTGTGAAGCAAAGCAGTCGATTTTTGCTGGATATTGAACGTTATTTACTACATTATTAGTGTTAAAGGGATAGTTCGGCCAAAAGGCCTTTGTTTATCATCCTGGAGCCGTTAGGATTTCTATGGGGAAGGATAAAACCACGTTTTTTTGGACTTGAAGGACGTGGACCCCGTAACTTAACATTTGATTAACTGAAACATCTAAGACATTTTCTAAAATAACTGAAAATGTGTTAGTCTTAAAAATGATGGACATATGCATCTCGGACGGCTTGAGGTGAGAAAATCTTGGGTTATAATAATAACTTCTGTATTGCTCTACTACTGAAGAATAATGGTAAGTAAATAAATAGCCAAGTTTTATTTTGGGTAAACTATCCCTTTAATTATTTACTTAACATTATTGGGGAGAGTGGGGCAAAGTGAGCCAGTGGGAAAGTTGACCCACCCCCTGTATCTAGGCTATCATACAGATTTGTAGCCATGTGACCACAAATCCAGGTAGCAACCATCATTTCTATTTGACTATGGTAAAGAGAAGCACAAGTAAAAGAGATAAGTATGATTTTTTTACAAAAACAGTTTTTATCCCATCAAAGTAAAATTTATACATGTCAGTTATAATGGCTGTTATGTCAAAGCAGATTTATACAGGTCTAAATATTTATACCATACATATTGGTGTTAGGCTAATGTATAAACCATGTCAATGATTTAGCTAAATATTACTAAACTAGGCAGTTTTTCCCAAAATGGTGGCCGTGGGGCAAAGTGAACCAAATGCTGTGGGGTAAACTGAACCAAAGGTTCAATGTACCCCACCATGATGTTTAGGTAATTTTTTTTTTAAAAAAGAGCAATTAACATTTTTATTATTATTACCCTTTCAAATAGGGCAAAAATAGACAATTTTATTCAAATGACAAATCCTAGGGTTGTAAATGGACATGTAAAAACGTTTCTGGATAATTTTTGCACTTAATAAAGTTACATACCTTCTATGTAAATATCAAAGAACAATTTAAAGGGATAGTTCGGCCAAAAACGATATTAAACCCATGATTTACTCACCCCCAAGCTGTCCGAGTTGCATATGTCCATCGTTTTTCAGACAAACACATTTTCGGATATTTTAGAAAATATTTTATATCTTTCAGTTGATTAAATGTAATGTTATGGGGTCCAGCCATAGTCCACGACCTTCAAGTCCAAAAAAAGTGCATCCATCCTTCACAAACCGGAAGGTAGTTAATTACGTTAATAAAATTTTAAATATGGATATTTCTACAACAACACCCCACGGATTACCCTTTGTTTATTATCCTGGACTGGAGCCGTTTGGATTTAATTTGTGAAGGATGGACGCACTTTTTTTGGACTTGAAGGTCGTGGACTATGGCTGGACCCCGTAACATTACATTTAATCAACTGAAAGATCTAAAATATTTTATAAAATATCCGAAAATGTGTTTGTCTGAAAAACGATGGACATATGCAACTTGGACAGCTTGGGGGTGAGTAAATCATGGGTTTAATATCGTTTTTGGCCGAACTATCCCTTTAACACATTATTTCAATGCATTCTTTGGCACCTTTAAAATTAAATTTAAGAAAAGTGTGAATTTTTAAACCATGTTCGGGTTTAAACAAAAAAAAAGTCAGTGGGTCAGTTTACCCCTTCACTTGGATCAACTTACCCCTCAGCTGGGGCAAGTTGAGCCACAAGAGCACTTTTTTTTGAGAAGCCACCTTTTCAAAGCCCTTTGTTATAAAGGCATTCTTATAATTTCATTTGACAGGAGACATCCTTAATAAAGGTTGATGGTTTTGTTTGACTTCTGTCTCATTTTTTCATGCCGATAAGGCAACATATGTAAAAAATTGGCTCATCTTACCCCTATTAATCGTCCACTTTAAAGGTTTTATACTTTTGCAGAGCAAACCCCTATCTATAACTCACTTACTGGGCTACACGCGGTACACTAGGCGCAATGTAATACGCTCTGTGGCGTCTATGAAGGCAATATCGCATTAACCTTGTGGAGCAATTCTGCCGCGCAGTTTGCAATCATTTTCATGCACTATAACAGAGAGCACCGGATGACGTGACAGACAGCTAGTTGTCCGGTGCGATTCCATTCACACAGTACAGCTTCTCTGTAAATGCGGTCGTGAAATCCGAAAATTTATGGGTGTGAGGTCGGTTATAGAATGCGGTTGTCAAGTTAAATAACCGAACTGCGTGTAAACGCAACCGTCTTAAGGGCTCAAATAAACGCAGCCAAATAAAAGCAGTTAACCAGAAAACTCCGCTCCGTGTGCCTAACAACATGTTTGCTAAATTCACCATAGTGTTTACAGCTTTCTTTCCAGTTGTACAGAGTAAATCTTGGTCAGTTCATTTTCAGATTTGATTCAAATTAAGGCACTGTCGAACACAAACGTTTTCACAGCAGACTAAGAGATTTTGCTCGTACGCTTAAGTAAATTTTTGCGAACACCCTTCTTAATAAAACAAATACGTAAACCCTAACAACTAACATACTGTCACATAACGTTAAATATTTCTGAAAAATTTTATTTCGAAACAATCCGAAAATGTTAAAACCACTTACCTGGAGTACGAGTAGTGTAAAATGGCGCCTTACAGTCAAATGGTCTGCGCTGCCATTGCGTCACTGATCCACCAATAAGAGGACAGATGTGGCCTAGGCGTGGACTGCCAGATACACGCCACACCTGAGTGCCGCAGAATTTTTATTTGAATTATCTTAATTTGTTTTTTACTTTTAATTTCTAGGAATGAATTTAGACTTCAAATATTATACAAATTGTGTTCATTTGTGAGGATAAAACAAACTTTTTGTAAACACATATTATAATGAGCTGGTGAGAACCCGCTAATTTATGGGGTTGGCTTAGAAAAATGCCAAGTGCAACCCAAATGTCATCCAGAACCCGTTGTTTTCTACGGTGTGCCATATCTAAAACAGATGTGTTTCTCATGTATTTTTTGTTATGTGGGCCATATACCTCAAAATGACATGTGAACCAAAAGAACATTCCCGCCATTTCTGAAGCTACGGTAAAACAGATATGGTTACAATTTGGCCCATATATGTTCAGCCATGCCATATCTCAACCAAATGTGACAGCTGAAATCCACATGTGGCCCACATATGCTTGCTATCTGGGTATAGTGGACTATAATATATATATATATATGTGGAATCCACACACACATATATATACATATATAAATATATTAGGCCTTTGATTACATTTCGGCTCAGTCTAATATTTTGATTAGTTTTGGAGCCATGGAATTTACTTGTGCTGTCACTTTAAGACCTACATGTATTGCATGGATCCAATATACTGTTACACATTCATTTTCTTTCTGATTTATCCATTCAACAGACTACATTTACGATAATATTCACAGCATTTTTAAATAATTGTGTGTAAATATGCCCATTCAAGCACAAAGAAACATGAACCCAAAATTAGCGCACTGTCTGAAGCATTTTTGATGTGGGCTTGCCAGGCGCAGCAATCTTTTCTTTCAATCAGGCAATCGGGTAAAACTATTGAAAGTGGGGGCAAGTCACATTATGTATGTTTTTCTCAAATACACACATTGGAAGGCACCCCTAGAAATTCTTATCAGCAAAATATCTTTATAGTATACTCCCATTCATATTTACATTTTTAATACATGACTAACTTGAAACTCTCCGCCATGACTTTATGTTACACAGGAGTACATAAAGGATTATTAGGAACTAGGGCTGTGCAAAAAATCGACTGCGATTATCATGCGCGTGTCATCAGTAAAGCCGGTTCCGTGATTAGAAGTAAATCGCCATCAGCTGCTTTCAGATGGAGCAGCATTTATTACACAGACCCGTAGTTCACCGAGAAGCTAGGCAAAATCGCATAGAAAATCGGAATCGATTTTCCTCGATTATGAACCCGATTTTGCCTAGCTTCTCGGTGAACTACGGGTCTGTTTAATAAATGCCGCTCCATCTGAAAGCAGCTGATGGCGATTTAATACTAATCACGGAACCGGCTTTACTGATGACACGCGCATGATAATCGCAGTCGATTTTTTGCACAGCCCTATTAGGAACACCTGTTCAATTTCTCATTAATGCAATTTTCTACTCAACATATCATATGGCAGTTGCTTCAATGCATTTAGGGGTGTGGTCCTGGTGAAGACAATCTCCTGAACTCCAAACTGAATGTCAGAATGGAAAAAAAGGTGATTTAAGCAATTTTGAGCGTGGCATGGTTGTTGGTGCCAGACGGGCTGGTCTGAGTATTTCACAATCTGCTCAGTTACTGGGATTTTAACGCACAACCATTTCTAGGGTTTACAAAGAATGGTGTTAAAAGGGAAAAACATCCAGTATGCTGCAGTCCTGTGGGCGAAAATGCCTTGTTGATGCTAGAGGTCAGAGGAGAATGGGCCGAATGATTCAAGCTGATAGAAAAGCAACTTTGACTGAATTAACCACTCGTTACAACCGAGGTATGCAGCAAAGCATTTGTGAAGCCACAACACGCACAACCTTGAGAATAAAGTATAAAGTTCTGATGTGCGTATGTGTGTATATATATATATATATATATATATATATATATATGCACAGCAAAATCACCAGTGTTAAATTTTCAGGGACGGTGTTAAATACACAGTGTTGATGCTGTTTTAACACTATCTGGTAATAAAATAACACTGCCATTGCTAGGCCAGTGTTATATTCACGGCAGTGTCAGTGTAAAACAAGGGTGTTATCAGATTTCACTCTGAGCGGTGTAAATCAAGCCACGCCTCCACTAAACATATCCTGTCAGGGATTTTACCGCCATTTTCTTTCACAGGAGGACTGAAGAGATCAGGTAAATCAGTCTCATAATATTCACATGGTTTAGCTAAATTAAACTGTTATTTCTCTGTCTGACTCTACGCAGCCATATGCCAAAAAACCTAAATAAGATATTTTTCCCATTTTATTTCCCCTTTGTTCGTTATTTTGTTCAGTTTAATCAGAGCTACCTTGTGTTACGTTGTTCCCTTGTTAGTTTAGTATAAAGTTAAACTGCTAGCTAAAAGTTTAAAACCAAGAAGGATAATATTAACAGGAGATATGAACGAAAGAATTGAACCATGATAAAACGCGACATGCACTACAAATTGAAGGTATGAAATTAAGTTAAATGAAAGCTCGTTTATTCACCATATGATGCTTGTTATGAGGTAATCATATAGGCTAGATACCATGAGTTAACGAGGTCGTTTACATGCACGTGAGTGCACGGATATCGGTTAATTATTCAAATTACTGAAAAACACGGAGAAAACCGCAACCGCATCGTCATGTGTTTTTCTAAGATGTATGCAAACAGGGGAAATATCGCCAAACCAACAATTAATTTGACCAAAACCTCACAATATATCATCATTTGTATGCACAGATTGGATGCATTGTGTGTTGTAAGCTTTTCGTGGCGCTAGATGTCAGACAGATGCAAATGGCAAATACATACGAAAGTGTAAAACGTGTATGGCGAACATTTTTTTTCTGTCATTATAGATGCACTGAGTGCTTCAAATCATTCAGAAGAGATGCTGTTTTTAGGGCAGTTTATTAAAGAAGACCTGACATGGATGACTTCCAATGAGAAACGACTGCTAATACTTATATAAATTCATTACAGAAGGTAAGTTTATATATTTATACATATAAATCATTTTATTTGACATAACTGAAGTTAACCAATCTTTTTAGTATATGTAGTTTTGTACATATTATTATTATTATTATTATTATTAATCTGGAAAGAAACTCACATGACCTGCTGCCAACTTTAATAAAAATATATTATCTTCTCATACATCGTTTTGCTATTGATGTCATATTAAATAGCAATCAAATTGATAACTATTTTGAAAATGTATAAATGAAGATTCATATTGTCTTGAGTGCTGTTTTTAATATAAAAAGAATGTTGAGTTTTCAGAGTCTTTATTGTCATTTTTTGTGATAGGACCCTACCAGACTATATTTGAATACGGCATACCCATGAATTCTGGAACTGTTATTCCTTAACCCAGTTTGGAGGATAAGAGCTTACCAACTAGTTTTGTGAGTACACACAGTACATTTGTACTGTACACTGTCTCTAACATGATTTATTATACTGAGATGATTTTGATTCAAATAACGGTTAAAACTGCACCCTTTTTGGTATTTTCTTGACTCTTTTTGTCTTTGAAAATCTGCAGAAATATGCTGAGGTGATGTATTGCAAAATAGCCAACATACAACAATATGGATGACCCTCTGTCTGGTCAACAGGAGTTTAAATATGGTAAGTGTACATGGGTTTGCTGCTTTTACGGTTTTAAAGTTTAACTGTATACTCATGGTGTTTAAATTCTGTTTTGCTAGGACGGGACAGTGATGTGGCAGCTCTTCCCTGGCTCATTCATCTCTTACCTTCATTTGTGAAAGGAAGAAAGACTGGAGAGGGTCAATGTGCAACTGAAGCTACTGATTGTGCTGTGTAAGTTTTTTAGTATTTTGTTCTAGTTATTTATTCAGCAGTTAGTTTGGTTGCATTGTTCACCCCATTTAAATACATACAAGTTCATAAATACACATCAAATACATTCATCAAATACACTCTTTTAAAACACTTAGGTGATGAGCATCAATCCATGCTTTGGGGTGGATGAATCAGCACAGCCCTGCCTGCACTGCGTTGGGAACAGAAGTTGCATCCAGAATTTTTGCATCGTTCTGGACCAAAAAGCCATTCCCTCCATGATGAAGACCACTGATGCAGCCTTCCACTACATCATGAGTAAAACAACTACAGAACTAAATACCAGGTTGGAACGTATTTAAGAAAAATGAAACGTCTTTTGAATTGAAATGTCTGTTTTGTTATGGAAAAATCTTTAGTATTGTGAAGGATAAGCATTTCTGCCTGCCAGTAAGGTAATTGCAGTGTATTTTAATGTTCAAGTTTTGAGTAGGGTGGCTAATTTTTTTTAAACTCTCATTTGATATATTAAAGACCTTATAATAAGTGGTTTTCATGTCACTGCGCTGTGGTATAAGATAACTTTCATTATTCCATACTGTATTCTGTTTCTAATTGTAGCTGAGGTATTTAAATAAGCAGTGTTAAATGCAAAGTGTTGTGTGTATCAATGTAAATATTAAATGTGATGTACTTTAATAAAAAGAGGTTTTGCAATATTTCTTGTCATTTGTCTTTTATAGAAACAACCCATTATTAACAAAAGTGGCTATTAATCAGTATTTTAACACTTAACATTGTTGAATTCACATTACACTGGTGTTGACCTTAAATTAGGAGTGTTAATTTTTAACACTGTATTTCTGTGCCAACACCAGTGTAGTGTGGAAACAACAATGAATAGTGTTGAACAAAGTGTAAAATTTAACAATATTGAGTGTTAAATTAACATATAATGAGTGTTGTTAAATTAACACTACACTTTTGACTAAATTAACACAGTGTAGTGTGGACACATATACACACTTTTCCAGTGTTAAATTTGACACCCTGGGTGTTATTTTAACACCAGTGATTTTGCTGTGTGCCATTGTTATCTGGAAATTTGAAGGATCTGAAGAGATTTGGTATGGAAGAATGATCTCTGATCTCTTGTCAGGTGTTCTTCAAACTCATCACACATGAAACGAGAAGATGCAAAGCTATTATCTTGGCTGAAGGATTTGAATGAAAATATTGAATTAAAGGGTGTCATTAATTGTGTCCACTGTGCTGGAAAACACATGTATTTCATAATGAGATTTTCATATGACGTTTATAGTAATGAGGGGATATGCTTTTTTCCCAAACAATTTGAAATGGTAGATGCTGTATATTTTATAAAATATAGCCTATATACATTTGGTAATTTGGTATTTGTTAATCGATCTTTTAGTAGAAAAATCACAAAACTTGAACCATTCATCAAAGTAAAAGAATTACAGAAGGCATAGGATAACATTACTGATGAATTTCTGAGGAATTAAATTGACCCTGTGCCAGAAAGATGTGCTGCTGCAACTGCTGCAAAAGCTGGATATACCAAATATTAAAGTTAAAAGTGAATAAAAAAGTATGACTCACTTCATCTGATATTTGTTGTGCTCAGAGCAACAATCAATATGAAATTAAATTTTGTTTTAGACGAAAAAAGTTGAATGTTTTCAGATCTGTCAGGGGTTCTAATCCTTTTGGCTATTGCTTTAAATACACACACATTGGCTTGTACTCTAAGGGGAAAACTTCAAATGTCCAATGGGGCATCCTACAGTTTCATTGACTTTATATACCTTTACAAGTGAAGGCCATTCTATTCCGCAATTCCATTTGGTGACATTAATGGTGCAAGAATGACACCCTTAGATTTTATTTTGTTATTTTTAATAAAAGCAAAATGATGAAGATATGCTGCCATAAACACAATAAAAAGGTTTTCATTGAATAAGAAATGTATAAAAGTGTATTTACGTACAATAATCCTATAAATCCTTCACTCATGTCACTCATCTGTGGCTTATTTCCTGCTTAATTTTTATCCCCACTCCCATCCGTAAACAGAGGAGAATCGCCTCAGGCAGATAACTGGTTTATATCAGTATTCAGCGTCTGTGGGAGAATAGAGCTCATCTTCATTCTGTCTCTCAGAGAGCTCTCATTGTCCTGTTGATCCTCAGATCAGCTCCCTCATGCTGGTCTGGAGTCAGTCAGAATCTTACTATTGCTTCGGTTTAGGTCATAACTGTCTCCCGCAGACAGGAGTGACAGCATCCCGAAATAGAAACCAGTCCTGGAGATTCTGCCGTCAATTGGGCAGAAAATAGGAGATGACAGTGGAGGCCGCCCTGCCTGCTGAAATAGATCGGCTCCCCGATGGCTTTAATGTCATTATTACCTCTCAGATGCACTGTGCAAAACGCATCAGCCGGCTTAGAAACGCCACAGTGCGTTACAGAGCAGGTAGTACATGCACACTGCTGCGTGATGGCTTTGACAGGCGAGTCCAGGGAGCCAGATGGTCCTGCCCCGGATTCTAACAATATTAGACTTTGGTCTTTGCATTATTACTCTCTCATTGTATTGGATATGAGTCCCCTAACTTTCCTTTAAGCTGGGGACACACCTAAGGACTTGCTAAAACATTTGAAGACTGGACACAACACACTTAAGGATTGTTTTTATGTGACCGGAGCAGATTTTAATCTTCCCAACGGTCAGACAGTCAGAAAGGAGTAAAAACTTTGCACTACGCAACACATTTAATGGTAGTCACGGCGGGACATTCTGCATTCCCTTCTTGTTTTGTCATGCAAGCAAAATAAAGGTTAAATTGGTAAAGAAATCTAGAGTTAAGAGTGTAATTTATTATTCGCATATTGAAAAGTAAAAAATACTATTTGTGTTGTCTGTCTCTAAATGCAGTTTAAAATTAACCTCCTAAAACCTAATACGTCACATTTTTTGTTGTTTGCACCATAATACTTAATTCTGTGTAACTGGAACCTATTGTACACAAACATGGACAATTACACTGCATGTTCAAAGAGAAACATTTTGTTGTTATATTTATTGGTTCTTCCTAACCCCAAATAGCTGGAAGAAATCTGAAAAGAAGACAAACCAAAGCTCGGGTCTTAGGAGGTTAATGTAATAAAAATTATCAACAAAAATAGCCTACAAAGAGCCTCAATAAACTCGATCATTTAGCAACATTCACAACGCTTTTTAAAAATTGTAAGGGTTTATAAAGCATATGAGCAAAGTGCCTCTATTGTTAACAGACCAGAGAGCTGAATTTACCCAAAAAATGCTTGTTTCTCCTCAATGGAAATATGTAAAACAACATGATAAACATATGTGGACTGGACTGCTGGAGTATGTTCTTTTCTTCGCCATCTGCTTTATTATTGGGGTTTTCCATCTGTTTTATTAAAAAGTTTTTGTTCGCTGTGAGTTTGAAATTGTTTTGTGCTTTTTTACTCACCCATTGGATATTTTCCCATATTTTCAAAGAAGAACCACAAGATATATTATAAGTTTGCTGTGCATATACAGTGGCAAGAAAAAGTATGTGAACCTTTTGGAATTTCATAGTTTTCTGAATTAATTTGTCATAAAATGTGATCTGATCTTCATATAAGTCAATTGACAATCATAATGGGCCCTAATTAAATGATCTAAGCACAATGTCTAAAGCGCACGGCGCACGGTCTAAATGGGTGTGTCTGATGCCGTTTTTGCTAATTAAACGACAGGAAAAATGGTCACACAGTCAAAAAGGGTTGTTCCTATTCTCCTAATGAGTAATGGGAGTATTTTGGGCATAACGTGCAATAAACCAATTAGAGTCTTAGCTCTAATCCCCTTTAAAAGCCAGTTGTGCTGGTGCTATGTCTAATCCCTTTTTAGATGATGGACTTTGTAAACTGAAAAACCAAGCGGAGGAGGAAGATCCCCAGTTGAAGAATAATGTTAAAATGTTTTGTTGTTTTCATTTTTAATGAAACTTTAATTTTTTGTAATAAAACCTTTAAAAGCCTTTTTTTCAATCATAGAAGTACAAATAGCAGGCTTTTAATTGCTGTAAATGTATTGATATCCTACAAAATCATTGTAATCTCATAAAATAATTTGCAAATATCCAAGAAAAGGTTTGTACTCTAATAATACAAACAAGAGATAAAGAATTTACGAACGTGCGGACAGCCAAAGCGTTTCAGCACTCGGACAGCGGTAATTTTTAAAAAGCATTACTAGCATGAAATGTTTCTCATCTCACCATATCCACAGGTACAGAGTCATCATATACAATAAATCCATAGGGTAACATTTAAAAAACATTTAAAAAAGATTCAGGTTTAAAGCAAAACATTTATTTGTTTACCAGGCTACAGGTGAAGCAGCTCTTTACACCTTCTAACATTCAATCCTTTAATCTTTCATATTTAAAAGCATTTTTGTGCTCCTGCGCATTCATGTATGTGATAAGCAAACCCGCGTTGTCGTCCCATTTATAGGCGCATATTACTAACGCGCTCTTTAAATAACAAAAAACATATTGCGCCATTGACTTTACACTTTAGACAAGGTTTTAGTTGGTCAATGGCGTAGTCTATTTTAGTTGCCTCAAAAAAGCAACACGCCAACAATGCGCCTGAACACACCTCGTTTTCAGACCAGAACGCCCATGAGCGCAACAATTTGCGCCACATTGCGCCGGGTGTATGACAGAGCCCAATGTGTCTAAAAATAATAACACAAAAAAATCGGATCTTTCATGTCTTTATTAAGAATAACCAAAAAAACTCATAATGCTTGTGGAAAGAGTATGTGAACCCTTGAGTTAATGACCTTAAAAAAACCTAATTGCAGTCAGGTTTTAGCACACCTGCAGTCTCGTTAAGATAATAAGTTTGATGGTGTGGACCACAGCTACATTGACAGATAAAACCCCTCAAACTTTTGGAGTTTGTGTTGCACAAAAAGGACACACTTATGTGAGCCATGCCTTCCAAAAAGAGCTTTTAGGGTAGCTACGATGAAGAAATATTTCAAAGACTTCAGAAATTTGCCAGTCTACAGTTGGAGATGCTACAAATGGACATGCTTTGGGACTGTTGCTACTCTACCAAGAAGTGGGCGCCCGGTCAAAATGACACCAAGAGCACATTGAAGACTCATCAATGAGGTAAAGAAACAACCCCGAATGACAGCCAAAGATTTGTAGACATCACTGGAACTTGCTAACATCTCTGTTCATGAATCTACAATACGTAAAACACTGAACAAGCAGGGTATCCACGGAAGGACATCACAAAGGAAGCCACTGCGTACTAAAAAGAGCACTGCTGCATGCCTGAAGTTTGCAAAAGAGCACATTGACACTCCAGCGGTATTGACAAAATGTTTTGTGGACTGATGAAGCTAAGATTGAACTATTTGAAAAAAACACACAGCGCTACATCTGGTGTTAAAAGAGCATGGCAGATCAATTCTTCAGGATAATGTGAGAATGTCTGTACGTCAGCTGAAACTGTGTAGAAGGTGGGTGATCCAACAGTATGGCGCCTCAAAACAACAGAGCAAGCTCACAACAGAATGGCTTCAGAAAAATAAAATCCACCTTTTGGTTGCCAAGTCAAAGCCCAGACTTCAACCTAATAGAGACGCTATGGATTGACTTGAAGAGGGCCATACACATGAGACGTCCAAAGAATATGACAGAGATAAAACAGTTCTGTCTGGAACATTAGGCAATAATATTTATCTTAAATAAGCTAGGCTTAATCATTTTTTATAAGGACACAAAGGCGTTTAGCATACCTTGCATATTCATTGCACCTGTTGCTCCTCATTGTTTTGCGTTTACCAATAAATAAATAAATTCATTTGTTTTAACAATATTTGCTAAAAAAATACCTTTCTACCTATATGCTACATAATAATAACAACCAAAATACAGCTTACTGAAGGTGGTCATTTATACCTTATTGCGCTATTAAACCACCCAAAATCACAAGAAAAATTGACTCACCATGACAGCCCTGACAACATTATAAATCCACTGAGGTCCTCGCAGACTCAACATGTATACGTACCAAAATTTTTGTCGATTCTCTGCTTGTTTCTGTCTGTGTGCCCTTTGCAGTGCAACAGTGACATCATCGATCGCTGGTGCTGGTCACAAATAATAAACACGTTTAATAAAATCTTTGTGAGAAGGATTGGCAACAAAGACTAGAATGATTTGACAACACACACTTAATGATTTATCTTGTGACTACAAACAAAGACTGGGCACAACTGGAAAAGACTGGGTAGAGCAGTTGATATGACCAAATTACATTCATAATCTTTGCAAAAATCCTTTGCTGTGTCCCCAGCTTTACTCTGTACAGCTTAATACTGTCTAGCTCCAGACGTGGAAAGAATATTTAACAGACTGTAGATCACTGGAAAACAGCCAAATGGTGTTGTTATATATGTGGGACATAATAAAGTAAAAAAGACATAAATCTTGAACATAGCGCTCGACAGCTTGTTAACTATGAACTGTGTGGAAAAGATATATGTGACTTTTGCTTTTGGAAGAAAACATAACAGCATACAGGTTGGGATATTTTGGTGAACTGTTCTTTCAAGGTCCCAAAGTCAAATCACATGATCCTCATGACAAAAATAACTTGTGGAAACAGAACAGCTCCTGTAAGTCGGGCTTTGCCTGAGATCAAAGTGAAATCACACTAGCTGAGGGGTCTTAGGTCTCAGCAAGAGGTTGATGGGCTCCTTAGGAGCTGTGAATGTGAAACTGGCAGGATAGGAAGTCCATGGAGCGCATTGGTGTGATACACACACTCCATCATGGGGGAAAAGAGCTTGTGGCAGAGGGGTACTGGGGTGGGGGCCAAATAATAGAAGATGTGTAACAGATCATCTTAATCTTGAACAAGGACGTTTACGTCATCTTCTTCATATCTCTTCAAACGTAAAAGTAAAAAAAAAATTCAGGTCCCATTTTTACAATGCTATCTCACGTGATTTGGACATATTTTACGAGTTGGCTTATTCATACGACCACATTCGTGCGTTTTGGTACAATTTGCCTTGACCCCTGTGACATTGGGGTTAGGTGCGGGGTTAGACATTTGGTTTCATTGTTGTTGTTTTATTCATGAGAATCGTAAGTTTTTGCACAATTCATTTCCTATGAATTCATATGAATTAGCCAACTTGTAAAATACACTGTAAAAAATTAGCTGTAATTATGCAGCTGGTTGCCAGTAACTTACTGTAGAAGATAAAGACTGAAAATGTTTCATGTTCATTTAACTTTGAACAAACTGTTGACAGTAAATAACATAAATGTAAAATCTACAGTAAGTTACTGGCAGCTAGTTGCTGTAATTTCTTCAGACATTTTTTTACATTTTTTGTACAAATTCTTCTGAGATCAGGCTGGTTTTTCCTGTGTTTTTGAAGCGTTGATTGTTTTTACAGTGTGCAATATAACATGTGTTCATATTTCACGTGTAAAAAACCGTGGTATTTTTCACACAATTTACTTATCGGTATAGCGCTGTTTTCACTGTCCTCAAAACAGGCTGATGTCTTCCTTGTTCTATGAGGTCCCTCCTTCAGAAATACGTAACAAGTTTTTGTTTAATGTGTTGTGATTCGACAGCAGCTTAGCTTAGCAGTGCCGTTTGAGCTTAGCTGGAGACTGATGTATTCCTGTGGGTGGAGTTTAGTCAAAAAACTCTTATTTTGACATCATTCAACCGGAAAGTAGCGGGCTCTAGTCCAAACCGGCCGTTCGCTGTAGGCTTTGAAAGGGGAATTCTGTTTAAGAAAATATATCGCCTGGCAGTGAACTTTGAGCTTTATTATTTTACAGGTATTATTTATGCTGTTATAGCAACATTACACACTAACTAAAGTTTGAAAAATGGGATGAGGAAAAACACGGGTAATAGATATTTTTTAGGCACTGTGGCGACGCAGGAAAATTTGTATGCATTTTTGCTGTTATTCGAATACAATAGCATTTTAAAGTTCTGAAAATGCAAACAGAAATAAAAAATTACGCCATCATCGTTTCCTTGTAAAGTACATAAATGCACATTTTTTTGTGAAAACAGTCATGTTATGTGCATGCGTGCATTTGTGTTACTCAAATTTTATTGATTGATTATATTTATCAAGCTGCATAAGAATCCATACGTGTGCAGCCATATAGTGTTTCTTTACAAAGTAACATTGCCAACTACTGGCCTGGCAAGCACAATACAGCGTTTTTGTTGTTTTCGCGCATCCATGTGAACTAAGACCGTTTTGACAGTTTTTTTTTCAAAAGCGCAAAGTAAAACTTCTGTTTTTCGTACAATCGTTGTTGTGTAAACGTGCCCTTAAAGAAATCACACAGAGCTGGAGGAACCTTCAACTGTGAATGGTTTCCATCCACGCTGCATGTGAAGCTTAAGGCTTTTAAAAGGCATTATGTGTGGGATCATGCCTCTCTAGTCTGGTCTACAGAATTATGTAAGAAGATAAACATATCCCCCACTTGCTTGTAGGATTTTGATGTTGGGATGGAAAGAACCTATTTAGAATTCACAGAGACTGCGAGTGTGGCGCTCCCCTAAATCCACTTTGACAATCCATGAAAATGTGATTTGCAGGCAAAGTCAAATCCTGAATTATTAGCTTGTCCGGTCTAAAATGATGAAGAGAGTGCAAATCATAAAATGAATAATTGATTTTTTTCTTTTTCTTTTTTTTGCTGTTAAACTGGCAAAAGATCTCAGCATTGTTGATGTTAAATATGCAGCAGTGGATGAAAGCACACTCATTATAGCGGTGTTTGTGGGAAACGGGCGGGCAGGACAATAAACGACTGGAGCAAAAAGAGTTCAAGACCCAATGGCCATAGTCTGAACCCTAAAGAATTTAGCTTGCGTGTTTTGGTGTCATCAAATGCCAGTGCTGTCTCTCTCTCTCCTGTCTTTTATATCAGACAACGCCAGATCTAGTTAGGAGCTTCACAGGAAGTAGCCAATGTTTTTACTCCTTTCAATTTGGTTTTTCAAGTAGACAGATTCCTCGTCTTCTCTCTGATTCAAGACGGATCTCTGCGTATGTCTAACAGCTATGCAGGCTGAATGCGGATGCCAATCAAAGAAAGCTCTCTGTGAATGAGATGAGCACATAAAAAATTGCCGACGACAAGATGTCATTAGCATTCCGGCTGTAAAATTGGGAATATAAAAGCAGAGTTCGCTGTAAGACCCTTTTCCGCACCGTATTGATCTGATTTTATTGACCACATGACTCTCAATGGTACTGCATTTCCACAGTCTTGTCACATTCAACCGTTTTGACTCGTATTGATGCCATTGCTTGCAGCAAGTTTACAGAGAGGCTAAACTGCCAAGGAAAAAGAGCTCTCCAACTCTCCGCTTTCCTGAAAGCTTTATCTAATGATCTTTCTCTCCCAAACACACCACTCGCAATCGATATGTTTGTCTGGATTGACAAGAGAGAGCGCGCACCAAGTGCAACAGTTTAGAGGTAGATGCCTCAAAGAGCTCAAGGTCTCTTTGCCATGGCTGACACCGAGGTATACACATGCTTTCATTCTCTGCCGTCTATGGCTTCTGTTGCTCACTGTGTCATCATCAGACCAAGGCAGTTCAGCACAGCGGTACACAATGTCTAAGAACTCACTGCGGTAGACGCCAGGTGACATTGACCTTCTCTTTCTCATACAGACAAAAATACTTAAAGGATTAGTCAATTTTCTTTAAAAAAATCCAGATAATTTACTCACCACCATGTCATCCAAAATGTTGATGTCTTTCTTTGTTCAGTCGAGAAGAAATTATGTTTTTTGAAGAAAACATTCCAGGATTTTTCTCATTTTAATGGACTTTAATAGAACCCAACAGTTAATACTTAACTCAACACTTAACTTTGAGAAAAAAAAAATATGCACTTTAAACCACAACTTATCGTCTATCTCCGGTCCTGAAAAGTGCCAGCGCGACCACACGCAATACGTCATCACGTCAAGAGGTCACAGAGGACGAACGCGAAACTATGCCCCAGTGTTTACAAGTGTGGAGAAAGAGGACCGCTCAGATGTTGTTGTATGTGGAATGATACTTATTAATGTCTTTGTGTCAGTTTATTGTTTAAAATGGTCCACAAATGTGCGTTTCATATATGTAACACGTGACCTCCCTACGTCACTATGCATTTACGTGAGGTCGCGCTGGCGCTTTTCAGGACCGGAGATAGATGAGAAGTTGTGGTTTAAAAGGGCATATTTTTATTTTTATTCTCAAAAATGACAATTGTTTCGCTAGATAAGACCCTTATGCCTCGTTTGGGATCGTTTAGAGTTCTTTGAGACTTTTATTAAAGTCCATTAAAATGAGAAAAATCCTGGAATGTTTTCCTCAAAAAACATAATTTCTTCTCAACTGAACAAAAAAAGACATCAAAATTTTGGATGACATGGTGGTGAGTAAATTATCTGGATTTTTTTTAAGAAAATGGACTAATCCTTTAATATTAGTGGTTATCCTACAGTCCCTCCAGAAAAAAGCGATTATGCGATCGCATGATTCAATGAATAATCAACCAAAGCATATTTATTTTCAAATATTTTTTAAGATGTTTGGGTGCAAAATATGCGGGACTTGCATGATTTCATAATCCCCGCATTTTCGTAGCAAAAAGTCATATATCTTAGCAGAAAGTTGAAAAATGTTGCATTTACTTTATACAAGCGCAGCCATGTCCCCTGTTGCTATGGGAAGTTGGGAACGTTATGAAGTGACATAATTATGCGACGTGAACATCATTGAAAAGCTGCAAACCCCAACTGCAGTTTTTGCAAGTTCCTGCAGTTTTTGCAAGTTCCTGCAATTTCATCGCACAAAATTGCATAAGTATCCCGCATATTCCATCGCATTTTTTAAGAAAACCTGCCGCAAGATCGAGGATTCTCAGCATTTTTCTGGAAGAACTGATCCTACAAAAAGTCTTTACAATGTGTGATTAGTTGCTTTGATATGACATTTTTGTTGTGGTTAGGGGTGTCACGATTCTTCAAATCCTAGATTCGATTACATTTTCAATTCTAAGGTCACGGTTCGATTCAATTCTCAATTTTTTTTCCTTTTTTTTAAAGAACAGACTAGATTTTTATGAAATATAATATCTGACCTTAAACCCGGAGATGCCCTGCCATGTTAAGCCAAAAGTATACAAGGGAAGTCCGTGTATGCGCGCCGTCCGCATGACGTCATTAAGAGGGTCCGCGGCCGGCCGCGCGGACCGTCTGTGTGCAGCCCAAAATTTAAGACCACACGGACAGTGCGCGTACAGTCCGCGTACAATAGCGCATACGCGTGAAAATATTTAGACAGTGCACTCCACTATAAACAATTATACAAAGGAAATAGACATTTGCACACACACTATCGTTTTTCTTCTTTAACTTTTACTTCTTCCAAGAACAGAAAGCTCTGGAGCATGTTTGTTTGATTCCTGTTCTTTGTTGTCTTGTTGTTTGTTCTAAACTGTGTTTGCAATGGTCGATCAGTTACTTTTCTATCCTAATGTTTTAATGTACTGTAAATGTCGCCAAATCAGTGCTGCCCTGACAGTAATAATAGACACTAATAATTTGAATAAGAAATCATTTGTATTGCATATAGTGTCGAACGCGGACATCCGCGTGTAGCCGCAGGGAGTATACCTGAAAAGCTGTGGGGACGCGTGCGCACGCGAGCCAGACGCGGAAAAAAGGTATACCCCGGCCTTTAGTCGTGCTGCCAGTGGAAAAATATGGCCACGAACATACCTGATAAAACGAAACGTCCTGTACTTTCCACCTTAAAAACACGTTTTTTAATGTCAGACGAGATTGTGTGACTATACCCCAATAAGTCATGTTTAAAAGCTGTTTTCATAACTCTTAAGCAACTGAAATAAGTTGTTGTGAAACCTAAATGGATCTCAGTTCAGAGAAACGGCCGGTCCTGTCACATGAAAAGTTTCACATGTGCCTTGGACACGGGTCGGGTATAATATTAGCGGCATCGGGTCTCAGGTAATTTAAAATGAATGGGGTTTTGCCGAACGGACCCGAAAACCCGAACTCTCTCGTGTGTGTGCATCAATGTCCTTTTCAAACCTCTCCTCTGTTTGCCAAGAGTGCTTGCGACATTGTGTGGCTGGCGGTAGGTTAATTTTCATTGAGACAGACATTTCAGTCAATGAACATTTTAAGGGTTACCTGGGTGTCGTCTTCAAACAAATGGAGCAGTTCGTCAAATTGGTTGCGAGACCAGAAGGGTTTCTTTCTGTCTGACTGCTGCGTGCGGGGCTGCAGACTGCACACACGTCGGTGTCGTTTACATTAGGGTCCAGTCGGGTAAAAAAAAAAATGCCGCTGGTTTGGGTCGGACTCAGGTCTAATTTTCTTGGGTTGTCAAAATGCACATCGGGTTCGGGTATAAAGTGATTCGGGTCATTTTGGGTCGGGTACATTTCTTTGGACCCGAGAAGACCTCTGTTCGGATTGAGTTCAACTGAAGGTGGGAGGCGCGTGCTGTTTTTTGTTTTACATGTAAAGAGTGGCTTGCGTGGTGTCTCCTGCATCTGCCATGCTATCTTTTAAATGGCTGTAGCTAGAAAAGTTAGAGGAGGTTGACTCGCAGCACTCAACACGTGTTTTTTTCTGCTTGGCAAGCCGACCGGACGTGACATGGGGGCGTGGCAGCATCAACGATTCCATTTTTTTATTCAAAGTTCGAGGTTGTGACTTAATTTCGATTTCGACTTAAAATTCACCCTTAGTTGGGAATGAAAGTGAGCATATATAAAACAAGAATTAAGAATTTAACAATTTATAAAAGAAATTCAAAGTAAAAAAGTAAACATTTCATTCATCGCAGTTTGATATTTTAGCTCACAACTCTTAGATTATTTTGTTAAATGCTGCTAAGAGCCTTTAAATGCAATATAACGTCATTTTAATAAAGATATGTCATAGAAGAGAGATTTTTTCACTTTAGATTGTAATTTCTATTTCAGGAAAATGTATTCTTTTTAAATCAGTGTCAATAAACAGCAGGTTCCCACACTGACAACTTGCCCCATAGTGTGAAAATAAGTCTCTCTCTAGGGTGTTTAATGAACTGTATCTTCTCCCAGGCCTATAAACGGTGGAACTGCACAAAATCTTTTTTTATTCAGGACTTCAAGGTAGCGTCCAGACCGAAATAGACTTTTTAAAAGAGCTCCACCCTGAGAAATATTCAGTGAAGGAGAAAGTGTGCCAACTAACCCCCAGTCCCCCTTATTCAGATGCAACGTCCAATAAAACACGACAATAATTGCTATGACAACATTACAGCACACAAATAAAGATGAAATCATACTTGATAAACAAATCTTGTGTGCGCCATACTGTCGGTGCCATCAGACAATCTCCCAGTGCGTGTTTACATCGCTCCGTACGACTTCCCGACAAACGGCTCCTCAAAGGCGGCTGACAGTGACCGTTTCCTATCGTTTTTCACATTCATTTTTATTTCTTTCTCCATCTCGGTCTCTTTGCCCCGCAAGCCTCCCACAGCTTGTTAAATCACAACATGTCACGCTGCTTGATTGCAACAGTCAAGATCTAACATATGCCACCTGTGGGTGTGCTTTAAAGCCTGTAAATTATATTAAGCCTATAAAAAAGATCAGCTATCACAGGCCCGTGATGGACTGAAATAATTACGGCGGGTCTCGCTTTGACTGTAAAGCTCACATAAGACAAAGAGGCAGAGGGGAAGAATGATCGAATAAAAATGTGTGCGTACCCTAAGGAGACGGCGTCCGTGATTCATTGTTCCAGCCCCCCGTAAGGAGACAGACGCTGCTTGTCGCGCTACCATAAACAATGGCTATTATATCATACAAGCTATTATAGCATAAAATATGTAGAAACTGACACAGATTTGTTGAACGTCTTAAACTGTCCTGTATGCGCATGCGCCATGGTCAATTCTGTCTAACTGAGAGCGATTCATACAGGAGTAATTTTAGTTACAAATCACTGCTCGCTCTCTCTCTCTCTCTCTCTCTCTCTCTCTGTCTCTCTCTCTCTCTGAGGTGTGAGTGTTCCAGTGGTGACATGATTTAAGGGTCAGTTCAGCTAATTAACTCTCAAACCACAGATTTTATTACCCACAATGCTGCTGGCCTGATCAGTGTCTCACATTCACACGTGTAGCCTGGACGGCCATTGCGGAGGTGTGCTGGTCACTAAAAGATACAAGTATATCTTCTGTATGTTAAGCAGTTTTACAGTTTAACACACCTTAGCTTATATGAATTGGCATCTTCTCGCAAAAACATTTATTTTTCCGTAGACATTTCTGTACGTTAATTTTTAAAGTTTTATATTTTTACCAAATCAAAGACATATTGTTTTTATACTGTTTGTGCATTTAGAAGAAATACCACCAAAATAGAAAGGTTTACAACTTCAAACTATCAGAGGATCATGCTGTGATTTGATTTAGTGTACCTAACAAGGAAAGTGGATAAGCGTTCATTATCAGCAGTCATTATAGAAAGGAGCTATCAATGTTTATTGATATTCATGTGGATAAACAATGCTAGTTTGTGATTGAGATAATAAGAATCACTTTATTGGGTAGGTTGTATTTGTTAACAATTAGTTAATGCATGAACTAACAATAAACAATACTTCTTAAGCATTTAGTCATTATAGTTCAATTATAGTTCAGCATTTACTAATACATTTAGCATAAAAGGGACTCTTCTGTAGTTACATCGTGTACAAAGACTGACAGAAATAGTCCCCTTGGTAACTTTCATTAGCAGAGGACTATTTTCGGGCACTGCGTAATATCACTACGCCTGCTAATGGTCTAATCAGATTCAATGGATTGTGCTTAGCTATGCTAAAAGTGGTAGAGCCAGACCCGGAGATCAGCTGAATGGATTTCAAAACGGTAAAAATCAAATGTTTAACTCTAGGGGAGCTTGAAAATGAGTATATATTTTTTTTTAAAGTGGAGTTTCCCTTTAATTATTGCACCATGAACTAACATGAATAATTGTCTTGACATAAACAAAAAATAATACATATTACATTTATTGTTCATAGTTTGTTCATGTTAAGGCATTTATTAACGTTTCCTACAACTGTATTGTAAAGTGTCACCATTATATTTTTTATTTACTACAAGAATACACTGTAAATATTATATCATGAAGTCATGACAACATACACTCTAATGCACAAAAGTCTTAGGCCACCATGCCACCATTAAATTTGTAGTTTTTGCAGTGGAATAGTGACCATATATAATTATTTATCTTTATTATAATACAATAACCAAAGATTTGTATTATTTTACAATTTGTATTCAGTATTAAAAAGAGTAAAATTATAAGCTTCAATTATAATTATATTAATTAAATTGTAAAGTGTTTAATGTGAGCTCCCCTTACACTTGAGCAATAGCCGACTAATTTTAATAAGGACTCATTTCTAATTCTAGTCTAATGACTCAAGGTCTTCGGTCACTTTAAAAGATGTGCTTAGTGCCAACCAAGAGAGGTCACACCAAATAGTGACTTCAGAAGAAGCCATTTTTTTCTGAAAATGTTAGATATTTTTAACATTTTGTGAACATATTTCCTGTACAGTGTAAAATATTCCTTGTTGCACTTAAATTTTTAAGTTTAATCAGCTTGAACTGAGTGCGCACACCCGGCCGGAGCAGTGGACAGCGGTACACAGCAGCCCCCAGCAGGGAGAAACTGAGAATGTCTCGCTCAGGGGTGCGTTTCCCGAACAACGACGTAACTCGCTGCTGAACCAACACAGTACGATACATAGTTGGAGAAACGAACTACCTTGTCACCACTGTTTCCCGAAAGCATAGTAACTTTGTCGCACATTCGTCGTTTGAACCATGTTGGTTTAGCAACATTGATGATGTCACGTGAGAGGTGAAGTACTAATTAATCTGTGCAAATCGATTTAATGTCAGATTATTGCTTTAAATAACATATATTGCATCGGAAGACTGATTTTGTTACCGTGATTTAGTTATCTGTTGTTTATTTTCAAGATATTCAATTAATGCGCAAGTTCCCTCTTACATCACTACTCCCAGGGCTTCCCCAGGGTCTTAAAGCTCGTTTGACTGTGCACATGTATGTTTACAAACCTAAAGACGTAAAATAAATTTTTTATATATTTAGAATGATGGATAGACATTGTACTACATGCTTTTTGCTTATTTTGTTCAAAAGCATGATCAACGTAAGTCTACATATGATAATAACAAGGAACGATGCTTCTAACGACAGGTCAAGAGCTGTCGTTCAAACCGCACAAGTTTGCAATGCAGCTTGGGAATGTTCGTTTGAACTATAGTTTCGGGAAACACCAAATCCTTGATCTTTGTCAGTAACAGCGAAACTTACGACAGTAGTTGGCTAACGATGCTTTCCGGGAAACGCACCCCTGGTTAGCGAAACGATAGCTTGTTCCATTCGTATTGAATAGTTCTAACATTATGAAGACTTCAATTTGTATTAATTTGCACATTTTTTGCAACAAATGAATTGATAAGCATCGGATACAGTGTGCAAGGTTTGTGTGCGTATACGAATTTGTAGGATAACGAATCCGAACAAACATATACGAAAATAACAGACTATAGTGTGCAAAGATCTTAAGTGTTTCAAACAGGGTCAGACTATTTACATCACGTCAAATACTATCTTAAATTTGAGCTTTTTCCAGAGCAGTCCTACAGCCAAACATCCTTTTTATAAAGTCGACTCTGCAAACTACAAATTGATGCTTTTCAAAGTAAGCTTGTAAGGTCGAAATAGTGACTTTTAAGAAAAAGTCAGCGAGCAGGGTTGTTTACAGTTATACCCTGGCCAGAGCAAAAAACTTAGTTGGCATTTATTTGATGCTTTCATGTGAAGTAACTTGCAGTACACTAACTGCAGGGACAGTCCCTTTGGAGGAACCGAAGGTTACTAGAGGCACAATAGTAATACAGTAGTTGTAATCACAGTCACCCTTATTTCAGACTGACCCTGATGTTAGCAGCCCGAATCTTTAAACCATCACCACTCCACAATGGTTGCAATTTTAAACCTACATAAGGGGGTAATGTGTTAGCTTTTTGTTTACTTAATAAAGTAAACTAAAATTGCACCAATTTTTATTGTAGCTCGGACATTGTGCTAATAAATTTCCACAGTGGAAAGTCAGCCAGACATGTTTTAAAAAAAATATGTTGACATCTTTTTCATTTTTGAGGTTAAACTATCCATTTAAAATGAAAATGTGTATTGTATCTCGACAGCAACAAATCTTGCAATGAAAACATTTCATTTTCAGATAATCTTTCAATTGCTGTGTTGATATCTTAAAAGAATTAAGCCAAACAAAATGGATTCAGTAGCACATAATGCAAACAAAATGTCTTATATGAGATAATTGCTATCACAATTCACCTCGTTCGTACAGTCCTTGAATAAACCAGTCAATCACATGTAGGTTTCTTTTTTATAGATGGAATTAAATCTAGGGGGCTGTTTGTAAATGATGATTAAAATTTAGGTATGCATCAGTGCTTTAGTCAAACATGTGGTTAACGCCTCCAGACGTCTGTGCTACCTGTTTTCACATTCAAACCCATCTCTCCCAGACGGCCAAAAAACTCCTGAGCACACGACAAAGTGAAAGTGCATCATCTGTTCCTCACTTAGATCATCTGTTATTCAAATCTACATGTGCTCTGTCACCTACAGTATGAGCCAGAGACTCAGGCATTAATGGACGCTGCAGTCTGTCGTGGGATATTCAGTATTCAAATGATGCCGAGGTCATGGGGTCCAACTCATTATGAGTAATGAGAAAAGCACATTTGCATTGTGTGTAAAACATTTGTGTTGCTGTCATTCAACGCATTGGATTTTAGGCCTGTCCGTAAAGGGCCAGCAATAATAAACAGCTGCCAGGTATCTCAGTTATTGCATTGTTGCCGTAATTGCAGTGATATTCCATAATTCAATTATGGAAAGTTAGTTCAGAAAGCCAAGCAAATAAAAACCTGGAGGCATTGCAATGATTTACAGGGATATTTCATTCGAGGGTCTGGTTGAAAATATGAAAAGGGTGTTTTTAAAAATTTGCCACCTGTGAAATTTACTTTAAGTGAGTCACCTTCATGTGGTATTTGCATTTCATATATTACATGTCTCTACAGGGGAAGGCGGTCTGATTTAGAAAGTCAACAGGTTTAAATTTCAAGGTAATGAACTAAAGTTGAGAATGATAAAAAAGAAAACTATCTTATTCCATAAAGTAGACTTGCTCCGTGTTTTATGACATTATTAGATTTCTAAATATTTAAGAAAAAAGTTAACCTTACAGCAGAACTTTTTTAATATAATTTTCTTTGACATACCTCCAACAAATGACAAATGTGACAAATGTTTAAACAGAACAGTAGAGACTAACAGGAGAAAGTAAATTTCAACTTACACTTACCTCATTAGAAACCTGACATGGTTTAATTTTTTCAAGGGAATGACTTATTGATAAAAGACAAATAATAACAATTTACAATAGCATTAGAGCACTATAATTTTTAGCATTTATTAATCTTTGTTATTAATCTTTGTCATTTTTATTTTTGGGTAAACTATCCCTTAACAAATAATGTGCCACAGACATGACGTATTTTTATAAGCAAAACACGGAGAGGAGTTTTTAGCAGCACTTCTGGTTCCAACGTCCCGAAGTCAGTGGGTTTTTAAATGGGGTTTTGGTTAATCACCTTAAATAAGTTCTTGGGCTTAAGCCCAAGATGTTTTTATGTTTGACATAAAACACATCAGTAATACCCTTTTACGTGTCTTAAAAAGGGTGGTTTGCTAACTAAGTTGCTACTTGGGACTACTGTTGTGGGGGTCAGGGACTTCCCCATTGCAAAAAATAACTTTCTTTCTTTTAATATTTTTGTCTTGTTTTCAGTAGAAATATCAAAACATTCATAAATCAAGATGTATTTTCTCGATGAGCAAAATGACCTAAGAAAATAAGTCAAATTTTTAGATAAAACTATACAATTTAAGTGAATTTGTGCTTAAAACAAGCAAAATTATCTGCCAATAAGGTGAGAAAATTTTGCTTAAATTAAGTGTTTAAGAAAAAAGAAATCAGATTTTTTTTTTATCACCCCATTGTTTTTGCTTGTTTTAAGTTTAAATGTACTTAAATTGTATATTTTCTGTCTATAAACTTGACTTATTTTCTTAGGTCATTTTTCTCATCAAGAAAAAGCATCTTAATTTAAGAATTTGTAGACATTTATGAAACAACACAAAAAATACTAAGTAAGAAAGTCATTTTTTGCAGTGTTTAAATTGCATCACGCATGAAGATCTCAACCACAATGTGTGTGTCCTTACCAGGGAACATGTTTTTAATAAAGTTTGAAAGAGCTCTCAGAAATACGGAGCCCCTAAGGGGACATGGAGCAAAAATTAAATAAAGTTTAGTTTCGCGTGCACAAGTGTTCGCACGTCTAACTTTCGCGTGCGCACATGAAACTTTCGCTTTCACGTGAGCACGTGAAACTAAACTTAAAAAAAAATTGCACATGAAGGTTTTGCGTGAGCATGTGAAGCTAAACTTTCGATTTTTTTACTCCATTGTCACATTAGGGGCTCGGTACAAAAGCTTAGTGGTGATGAGGTTGAAGTCGAGTGATTTAGTTTGCTTGTAGCCTCAGGTTTGCTTTTAATTTCTAGTAAACACATTTAGACTTCAAAATTCATAAACGTTGTGTTCATCTGTAAAGATTATCTTATTAGACAAAACATGAAACTGTCATAAACTTTTGTTAAACACAAAGCTTGTTTTTTTGCAATAATCCAAAAGTTTATGGGAAAATTAATGGCTTTTTGTTGAGAGAACCAGTGTCCAGCTGATGGCTGGTTCACACAGCAGGATAATTAGGCCTATTTTAGCCCCGATTCGCCCCTTCCGACAATCTTAAGGATGCTCCGATAATCGTAAAATAAACTGATCAGATATTCTTGCCGTGTGTGGTGTGTTTAGACTGCTCTCATCTACTCGGAAGCACCTCGGGACCGCTCCGATCTCAAATCGGGGATATCCAACATGTTGGATTTTTTTGGCCCGATTTCTTCTCGTGTGTGGTGTCTCCCAGGGACAAACGAGCATGCAGCCTGTGGACTGTGAAGTGTAGCCAATCAGAAAGCGAGGTGACGAGGAAGCGAGGATGTACCGGTGTCATGTAAACAAAATCACGGGTAACAACAACTCACATCCATATCATGATGTAGCAAGTATAGTCCATGCTCCCGTTGTCTTGTCTCCGCTTCTTTGACCATCGCCTTTTCTTTTGAGAACGTTTTTTGTCGGTTAAAAACAAACTGTTTTTAGCAAACGGGGCTTCATTACGTCATAACTGTTTTGAAACGTTTAGAAAATCCGATGGTTAACCACTAGGGGGAGTTTATCCCAATGACCAGTGTCTGATATGTTTAGGTGAACTCGGGTCAGTTTTATTATGCAAGTTCATAAAACATTTATCCGATCTAATAACACTACCATTTTGTTTACTTTTTTGTTTATAGACAGATTTAATGTGACAAAAATGTGAATAATTAAAAGGGTAGTTAGTTTTAATGATTTGTTTGCCCTAAATAAAACTAAATAATTAAGCTTTAAACATATTTTAATAAAAATCTTGCTATTATTTTGTAAAAAAAAAGTGTAAAATGTTTGGACATATCTGCTTCTACACTATTTTGACCAGTAGGGGTCGCCAGCGTGTGTGGTGTTTTGAACTGCTTCGAAAAACTGAATAAATTTTCGAGGCAAATGGTTCAATTGATTCGAAGCTTCGAAAAGCTTTGTTTCTCACATCACTATGTTTTGTAAGGGCACTCATGGTGTATGTAAATATAAATCGCTCATTCTAAGGTAATAAAACATAACAGTTCATTTTATAAGGTCTTTATGCATATTATATTAAAATTCTGTCATTATACGATCCTAAAATGTACACACTGCACCTTTAAGAAATTTTGCTAATGTTTTGTTTGGCGGTGCGATAAATCCAGCCTACAAACAATCTCTGCCAGACAGATACAAATCAAAGTTGCTACATTCTGTGAATGACCCTGGCACAGAAACGAAAAGTAATTGTTTCTGATCGAAATATGTGGTTATTTAAGTTCTGCCTGCGATGCAATTTCAGCATGCTGACAAATCTGAGCATCTCAAAGCGACGAGGTGACACATGTGAAAATGTGCCATTAAGCTGGCAGGTGGCTCAATTATCCTCTTCCCAGCAATTAGGCAGCTCACATCGTCATCTTCAAGGGCATCTGCAAATATGTTTTCTCACTTGTTTTCCAGCACGATGAGTCAGTCGCTGCCAGCATCATTTTCCCCCAATTGTTTCCAAGGCCGATTATGACATTTTACAAAACTACAAACTTCCGGCGTCACCCCTAACAACTTGTGGATCACGGGCCGGCTTTTTGTTTACACCCTGCCAACGGCAAATATCGGACAAAACTGCCTATTTGCACTTGGCAGAAGGAAAATGTTCACACCATCCCCCGCACACCATGCCGATCTAGCAAACAGCAGTTTAGGTGGAGAATGCTGCACTGGTAAACTAAGGCTCATTTTATCTGTCTGATTTAATGATGTGTTATTGTGAGACGTGCGTGCTGACCCCAGAGGGGCCGCGGAGGAGAAAGCTCTTCTGCGCTTTGTTTGGAATGGTGTTTGTGATCCAAAAAGATGGATCTAATCAGAATGTGGTGAGAAGGTCAGGTGCAGTTATGGCCGTACGCTAGTAGGATGCTGTAGCCACGCTCTTAAGTGCACCAACCGCAATCCTCTGAGCTCTTAAACGCGGCGAGCTGCTGTCGCAGCACATTTGAAAACCCCTCTTGAGATATAGGCATACTGAAATAGCAGCTACTAAATATAAGTATAAAAAAGTTCATGCGATCGAGTGGAAGCCCTGCCGAGTGTGCCGGAGGGAAAATGATCTCTGTCCCAATTGCACTGTAATTGACTTTATGACCTGATCCTCCTCACAAGATCTTCCTGTCTTTGACCTCCAGAGTAATGACAATATTCACCCAGCATGGGTGATGTGTGGCAAGCCACAGGCATCGGATCTGACCATCTGCACTGTCCAGCAGAGCATCCAGATTCTCATTAGAAGCATTGAATTCCTTAGGATATCTCCATGGACCGCCAAAAGTCCATTTACTGTCTGATGCACACTGCTAAACAAACTGGTAAAAAAATAGTTGCTGCCTAAAATCTTTTATTTAATAAAATTGGCAAAATGTGCAAGACTTTTTTTCTATTTTATAGTTTTTACTATTGTATATATTTTATGTATTGACTTTGAATTTTGCTATAGCTTATAACAACAATTTGAAATTATGTAATTTGATAAATAACATAAAAACACATGTTTATATATTAAAACATATTACTCACCTAAAGGATTATTTGGAACACCTGAATTTCTCATTAATGCAATTATCTAATCAACCAATCACATGGCAGTTGCTTCAATGCATTTAGGGGTGTGGTCCTGGTCAAGACAATCTACTGAATTCCACACTAAATGTCAGAATTGGAAAGAAAGGTGATTTAAACAATTTTGAGCATGGCATGGTTGTTGGTGCCAGGCGGGCCAGTTTGAGTATTTCACAATCTGCTCAGTTACTGGGATTTTCACACACAACCATTCCTAGGGTTTACAAAGAATGGCGTGAAAAGGGAAAAACAACCAGTATACAAATAGTTAAAAGAGGCTACAATTTGCACAAGCTCAACAAAACTAGACAGCCTGGTCTGATGAGTCTCGATTTTGGCGTAAACAGAATGATGGATCCATGTTCTCATGCCTTGTTACCACTGTGCAGGCTGGTGGTGGTGGTGTAATGTTGTTTTTTGGCACACTTTATGCCCCTTAGTGCCAATTGGGCATCATTTAAATGCCACGGCCTACCTGAGCATTGTTTCGGACCATGTCCATCCCTTTATGACCACCAGGTACCCATTCTCTAATGGCTCCTTCCAGGAAGATAATGCACCATTTCACATAGCTCGAATCCTTTCAAATTGGTTTCTTAAACATGATAATGAGTTCACTGTACTAAAATGACCCCCACAGTCACCAGATCTCAACCCAATAGCATCTTTGGGATGTGTCGGAACGGGAGCTTCGTGCCCTGGATGTGCAAATCTCCATCAACTGCAAGATCCTATCAATATGGGCCAACATTTCGAAAGAATGCTTTCAGCCCTTGTTGAATCAATGCCACATAATTAAGGCAGTTCTGAAGGCGAAAGGAGGTCAAACACAGTATTAGTATGGTGTTCCTAATAATCCTTTAGGTGAGCGTATATAGTGAACATGTAAGTCCAGGAGTAACAAAGAAACTACTTAGGATTCAAAAGAATCAATAAAAGGAGCTAATAAAGAATTTATAAAAAATATTTTTTTATCAGAAATTGCCTACTTCCATAATATAAAAGTATTTGAAAAACAGTAGGTGGTAGGCAGCTCTATTCAAATGTTAATACATAAGGAAAACAGTTGTTCCTTGTGGTTTTATTGCAGCTCGTTATAATGCTTGATTCTGATTGGCCAGTCGCAACATTTGCAGGTTTGTTATAATTTTGACAGAATCAGTTTAATATTATACAAAAATTTAATATAAATTTGATAACATACATGACATTATATTTACAAATGATTAAACCAAATAGTGCGATTGTAACATTTAAATGTCTAAAAACCGAAAGTAAATAGGTTTTCCTCATGGAAGGTCTGCGTTTGTTAAAAATGAGCAAATAAAATATTTTAAATCAATATTTAATGTTCCTTATCTTCCACGGTAAATAGCCGTGTAATTTGCGGGACAATGTACAGGCAGCTGAATGTTATCACAAAATAAGCCCCTTCAGTGTGATACAAGACCCTTATTTCTTATTTCTGCGATAACAAGCAGCTGCCTTATCCCTTACTTGTTTAACATCATTCAAGTAAATGGCTCACTTGTTGTTATGACGACGTATTTCATGTGATGTTTCAACATGACGGATGTAGTGTCCATTCATACTAGATCCATATTAATTCTATAGAGAATGATTGAGATTTTTTAAAGACCCATCTAATTCTTGACCATAAGAAGCTGCAATGCAAACAAGGCATTACCAAAATGTAAAGTTTATCTGAGGAATCAGCAGCTACAGGTGATGCAGGTTGTTTATGTGCTACTGTTTATATTATAATTACGTCTGTATAGGACTTTGGTTAACACTCGTACATTATTTTTAAGTGCTCTATAAATAAACTTTGACTTGCCCTGACTTTGACTTGTCGATAGGACCTTCAGTACTGATGTCCAGCATGACAATAATCCAGGCACTTAACCCCTGGCAGCTCCACAGTGGTGACAATTACCACACTATAGCGGCTCTGTGAGCAGATAAAATCCACTAGACAGAAAAGTAAGAAGAGACCTTTCAATCAAACAAATTAAACATACACAACAAAACCTAACAAGCAACTGAAAAGAGTTTTCGATTGAACGAGATTTCACCAGCAACTGACGGGGTTCTTAGTCTAATCTCCTGTCCTCAAGTATAGATGAAGAGATTTCAGGATTTAATTTAAGTCCCTATATGCAGACAGGTGCTTCATAAGGGACATTTGTTTGGAACCCATCTGTGGCTCTCTGCTGCACGGCTTGTCAGACCACTGTGAGTTTCACACACATCACTGGATTAGAGAAGGTTAGCTGTAAATCACAGGAGCAGAGAAGGGAAATGGGCAGATGGGAGAGAAGAAGAGGCCAAAAATAAAAATGAGATAACCTGACAGGTACCTTCTGCACGTTTATCTTAAATGTGCTTGAGTGGTGGTCAGAAATCTCTGTGGCATTTTCATTATAACAACTTGTATTTTTAGTCAAGCTCAACAGATTATTTGAACTTCTGCATTTAAAAAACAAACCAGCTGTCATCGTGTTTGATGGTTGTTACACTAAGGAATACCTAAAAATCATGTTTAACATGCGTGTACTGCATGTTCAAAAGCACAACGGCACCCTCTGCTGTTCATCCACAACTCACACAACTTCAAGTCAAACATTTTTAATTGACAATATTAAATGAAACAAAACACCTAAGAAAGTCTTAAAAAGTATCGATTCAAATATTGACCAAAAATTAAGCTTAAGATAATGAAAGCTATTTTCCAAATGACCCTGTTTGGCCTCACTGTGTGTTTATTCTTAACCTAAAACATTTCTTTTTTTGTTAACTTAACTACCCGCGGGTTTAACGCTCACCTTAAAAACATCCACGGCGCTTCAGTCTAATTAAAAAAGCAGGCTGCATTCACACGCCACATTATTCCAGAGTGTGTCTTTGCATGCAAACAAGCCTCTGCATCTTAGCTATTATGATAATTGGGAATATGAGCTCAATAATGAAGAATCCAAAACTAATGTCAGTTAATGACAAATGTGCACCTCTGCAAGCAGATGGCATCAAGGCATTAACACGAGTCAAAATGATGATCCATGAGAGCCAACCTAATGCACCACAATCAGTTATTATTAAGCAGCATCCAAATGAGTCTTTTCAATGTGAAGTTTATAGCTTATGCGTTGCTGTAATTTGTGTCTTTAAACTACATTTCAATAGCATGACTTGTCAATCTAAAGCAGCTGAACAGAATTCCATATCGGTACGGAGAACCGGAAAAGCAAAGAATAAAAGTTATCATTTGCCAATAATGAGAATGCCATTCTGCCACTAGGTTTTAAGTTCAACTCACCCTTTGTTCATTTTAATTGGCAATAATTAAAATATTCAACAGGTGACAGGCACACAAGGTCGCTGAGCTTGGCCTTGGGTCCTAGGAAAGGTAGAAAAATGCGCTTCTCTTGTGGATCAAAGCCCTGTTTTATACAAGTAAATGCCACTGAGTGGATGACATTTAACAAGCAGTGTTGTTTTGTAAGAACATGTCAGGGAAAAGGTCAGGCAAGGTGAATTTATAGTTCAGAGTGGATCATTGTAAAGGGCGAGGAGGTGATTTTCATTAAGCCTTGTTAATTACATTTAAAAAGCGTAATTTCATGTCAATTGCTCCTATACCCTCTTAGGCAGCATAGTGGTTTTAAGAAGAATGTGTGATGACAGCAAGCCATTTACACATATAACTTCTGGATGTGGGTGTATAGAGCGTAAAAAAAGTTGTTTTATACTTTTTATCTAATTAAAGATGATTTTTAAAAACTAAAACTCTTAATTACCTGTTAAAAGTAATTAGAAATGAAAAGATGGCTTTTAATTTGTTTGACGTGCAAAGCCTACCTTTTAGGTCAGCGAGTGTAATTCAGATTCAATTTACAAGATTTATTTAAAGCACATCTTCACACCAACGAAACTCTTTCAAACTAAGATTTACTTTGTGCTAACTGTATTAAAGAAAAACTCAGTACTATTCTAAACATTAGGTAATGAGGGAAACTTTGTACTTATATTAAGGAGGAGATAAGTTTATTGATTTTGCCTTAAATGAACTGATGCTGCTCTTATAAACTATAGCTTGTGTTTGCCCCCTAGAGTTTAAACTATGTTATTACAATAAGTGATGCCTTTGTATTTCAATCTCTATTATGACCCCAACATGACTGAGCTTCTGTGAATATATATATATATATATATATATCAAAGGTATTTTCCTTGAAGTAAAATCAATATGAGCTTTCCCATAAAAGGTGTACCGGTGAGACACAAATCTGAGGTCCATTTTTCAATCAGTCTGATATATATATATATATATATATATTAGGTGCAGTTGACAAAATATACATAAATTAATAAATAAATATCTATATTTATTTATTTATGTATATTTTGTCAACTGCACCTAAACCTGGTTTTATAACTTAGATGGCAAACTGCATATTAAGCTGAATTTCAAAAAAATGTTTGACAATTTTAACTACAGAATAACAAAAAAGTTTGTATTTTACATTTTAACTCAAAGTGTTTTTTACAGTTTTATGCTATAAGTATGTAGTGTATGTTAGACCTGAGATTTATATACATTCACACAGTACCACTGTTTTGAGTGTACATCATGAGGTAAACCTTACATTATAAAAACCGAAGAAAACAGCATGCTGGGAATCCACCAGATAGATGCTGACAGACGTTTAGTTAAAAACCACGTAGTGTAGAGAGTTTGCGCTACATGCAGCTGTGCCATGCTAGATCAGTGAAGGCACAAACTGGTTGTAAAGCTCAGTTAAACCGAGAAGGTTGAATTCCATCTTGAGGTCATCAAGTGATAAAATGTCTTTTACTTCAAATGTTGACATTCTGTAAAAAGGGAAAAACGATGTACGGTTGAGTATTTATAATATATATCATACAAATTTCAGTGTTAAAAGAAGAGCATGCAGTGCATCGTGGGCCTTACATTATCTTCTCCTCTGTTTGTGGGATCTCACAAAGGACACTCATCATCTTCTCTTTACAGCGTTTCCCTGATGAATCAACATCAACTTTTACAGTCTTCTGAAGGTGGATGTATTCCTGTAGATAGTCAGATTTAGCATGTATTCTTGCATCTAAAGAATGCATGCACTCATTAAAATAATGACAGTGCTTGGGATTCAAATACAATTTAAATTCCACCTGAAAGGTGAAATAAAAAAGTGTGCTATAATGTTGCAAGAGGGAAATAGCAATCAAATGTGCAATTCTAAAACATTACAATAAGTATTTTAAATGCACTAGTGGGCTGCTTTATAAGTATGGCATGGATTTCATTTGTTTAACTAGCAAAGCGTGGAACTAGCAACTAAACATCATAGGTTTGATTCTGTGAAGCAAATGGCTTTGGATCTAATCTGCCAAATTAATAAATAAAATGCATTTTAATCCAATGATTGTGAATATAAATGTATTTAGTCATACTTTAATATTTTCCTTTGTTCCTTGCAGCAAAATCAATATGAGCTTTCCCATAAAAAGTCTACCGGTGAGACACAAATCTGAGGTCCATTTTTCAATCAGTCTGATGTATTTTGCTTTGGATCTCATATGGTCCAAATGTAGTAAAGCCGTCCAGATTTCTTCTTTCATTTCTGGTATGATCTCAGCTGAATGGCAGCTTGTTGTTTTGATTAAGTCAGAAAAGTTTTCCTGAAGCCAAACAATTAAGCCATGGACCATGGGCTCTGCTGGAAGTGACCGGGCTTTGTCCAGTAAACTGTGTCTCAGCTCATGGCACTGTTTCCTCGATAAATGGCTGGAACTGATGCTGATATCTGGAGGATTGTTGGGGTAGTCAGGTGAGATGTGAAAAACCAAGCTAAGTGGCGTTTTCTCGTTGTTTCTCTCTATCAGTGTTTGGATGCGGCACACCAGTCCCGCATCAGCTGCATATAACATTTGACGTGTCATATTTTAATAACATACCATTTATTCAAACTTCATTGCCTTATTATGCAAAACAAAATAAATTAATAAATCAAGTGGGTCATTCCTACTATTCGGTGCCATTTCAGGGTAGTAAACTTTCCATATACATTTTATTTTAAATAATAAATAAATTTGCATGATTTCATAATTTCATTTTAAAGAGGGTTTATTAAACTGTAATAAAAATATTTTATATGATTTAATAATTTTAAGTCTACCCTGGAAACACCGCCGATTAACTTTAAACACAATGCTAAAACTTTTGTCACCATTTTAATCTTAAAATGAATCTAAAATCTAACCACAACTAATGGTGCAGTAAACCTCACCTGACTCTTCAAGCAGCTCGAATTCATCAAGTCCGCAGTATATGGCTGATAAAACGGACATTTCGTCAGACGCCTCTTGTGACATTTTTGTAAAACGCGATGTTTATGTTTACTTTATTAGTCTGCATCTGCTATTCAAGTGCACATTTCTTTCATTCGCGTGAAGCAGGTTTGTTTATGTACTACACAATTATTTTCCGGGTAGAAATACTCCTACAAAAACCCGTTCCGACCGCGTGCAATGTTGTGCTGTAAATAAATCATTTTCAACAAAGGTATGAACAGTTAAAATGACATACATTTCTTTGCAGAACAAACACCTAAAACAGTCTAAGGTTACTGGCATTTACTAAAAGTAGCTTGTTAAAGGTCTGCCAGACTGCAATCCTGGTTTTCGGCCGTTATCAGCCGGCCCACCTTGAGAAGTTGAAATAGTGGCCAAAACCACTCGGAACAAGATTGCTTAATTAACTTTCCCAGTTAGTTTCCCATGTCATTTTAAACTTTTACAGCAGGGTTGTAAATTAAAACTTATATTAGGGTGAATTGCCCTAAAGTGGGTACATTTTTAATGTCTGTGAAATGTGCTTCCTATTTGATGATTGCTCCACCCTCATATTTGACTGAACATTTAAGAGGTCATGTTAGGTTTTTTTGTGATGCCATAAATTTACAATGTTTTTTTGGGGAGAACTACAAACACTTGACCTTAGGTGTCCTCCATTATGCAGTGTCCCACAGTGGACTATTTAATTAAAATTTTGGATTTTGTGTGACGTTTCATGCAAATGTCTGGTAAATTCAGTATTTAAGTATTTAATAAGGAGATATTGTCAACAAATGACTTTGCAGAACATATGTAAATAGCAAAAATGCAATAAATTAAGAAAACTCAAAGCAGATTATTTACAGATTCATTGAATTCAAAATAAATACAAAATTGAAATTGTAAGGCTCATTACAATAAATCAAACTATCACTGTAGATTCTTTAAAAGTCAACAGAAGAAACAGATGTGTACAAATCCCACTGTATATTTAGTTTTTGCTCTCATAATTATGCTATTGTACATATTTGTTACTTTCTTATTTAACAAACTAAAATGTGTTATACATTTGTAACAGCACACAGTGCCACTTTGACATTCCTTGCTAATGTCATTGAAAGAAGAAGTCTCGAGAATATGCACATAACAATCAGTGATCACATGAGGTTGCTGATTTGTTTTCCACTTAAAAAAAAAAAAATACTTTTATGGACTGAACTGCATTATGAGCAAATAAATATGATATAGATCATAAAAGATTTCTGTTGAGATGGTTCATGTTGAGGTCCAACGCCACCAGGCCACTTTCATACGATCCCAAACAGCCCCTAAGGAATCAAATGCCGGACGCACATCTAGGATGGTGTGCTTGGGTACCTGGGCACCATCATAGTAGTCTATTACATATCTGACTTCTTTTCCACACCGATTAATAATCCAGTCATGTCTGTCAAATGGTAGATCATGCCTATAACACACAAGACCAAAAACACCATATCTGAGATGATACTCTACTACATAAATCATATATTTCCTAACAGAGGCATCAAACAGAATTGCAATCTTTGTTTCTGAGCCAACAGAACCGACTAGGTTGGAAATAACATTGGCTGCACTAATGGTGTGAGTTTGGGATGTCTGACCTAAAGCATACAGAGTAGGTTTTTGAAATTTTAAACATTATTTTTTAAATTCTCTTTGTTGCCCCTGGCAGCACAAAAATTTCAGCTTTTAAATATACCATCACTTACCCCATCCAGTGGCGAAACCTGGCTCTGGGTGAAAAGTCTTTTGCTTTGCCACCAAACCTTAGAAGAGACGGTCCACATGGGCATTCTCTGTGGAAAACAACAGTGGAAAATCAAGAATGGTGTACTGAATAGCAAATGAAAAGACGTAGTTGTATTTGGCATGCAAATTACTTGGAATGGAGTTTCTCCCATCTCAAGATTTCTTGCCATGCATGCTCATTATTCTGGTTGTGAATCCTGATTATGTTTGTCATGTCTTTCTGACCGATGTCATCTTTGTTCCAGCGCCATCTGTTGAGGATTTAATAGTAACATACATAACAATTAGTTTATGATACTATTTTGTCAATCCTGGACAATATTCTCTAGCAAATAGGGCAGGACACATGTAAAAACTCACCCTTTTTTTAGCATGGCATTCCAGAACATCTGCTCCGAAGGATAAACCCAATTCTGCTCAGACCCAGCACGAGGGATGGTAGATTCCTCTCTCACAACAGACAGGAAAAACGGTTGACTGGGTGAGGGTTTCTGGTTAGGTGGTGGCATCTATACAAAACAATGCAGAAATTAGTCTGGATGTTAATGGTATCAGTACGTTTATACATCATGTTTACTTGAGAACAGGTTTAGGGTCAGTTTACCGGACAGGGCTTTATCCTAGTCCCAGACTAAAATGCATGTTTGACTTACTGAGCTGCATGTCTTCATTTAAAAAGCCCTTGTATTGACAATCTTAGCATAAATCACTGCTATTGTTTTGTCTCAAGATACACACTTTTTTGTAAAACTTACTTAAATGTCCTAATATAAATAAGGCCTAGTACTAGCTTAATCTAAACCCTGTCTGGAAAACCGCCCCATAAAGTTCACATAAAAAATGAAAAATTTGAAATTTATGTTATTCTAAATTTGCATTACATCCTATATGGACACAAGAAGAAGTTTTGAAGAAATATGCTTTGTTTGTTTTGTACATTGAAAGTAAATGGTGACTGAATCAATGATAGTTATAAATGTATCATTCATTTATTAAATTCGAATGGCAGGCATACCATATTTGCAGGATTAATGTCTGACATAGTGGGTTTGGCTCCGTTGGCAGCTCTCATAGGACACTCTACAAATTCATAAGCCCTGTCCTGATGTGCTGGTACATCTGGTGCTTTCTTCAGCTGATCATTACCAGACGCAGATACCTGATGCATTGGACATTCTGATGGAGGAGCATCTGTTGAAGATGTTAAAAACAAGCCAGTAGGTAACTTGAGAAGGAGTATGAACATCAACACATGACATAACTTTTCCAACTGGATAACCAATTATTTTAATTAATAAAGTCTCACGTTTTTTAACATCTTGATGCATCGGACAGCCCTGTGGTGGAGCATTGCCTATGTCAGACAACATGATGCCCTCAGCCTTAACGGTACCTGTAGGGCTGGACATGGTGTCTCCTGTTAGCTTCCCAGAAAACAAATTGACCTATTTAAGAGAAATAAAACGTTATTTTCAGTCCAAATTGTTGTAATATACCGGTATATGAGTTATCTGAATGCATACCCCCTCGTTTTATTATAGGGCATGTCATTAACATGTTTTATATTTAACACTGCTGTCACTGTCAGAATAAAGTGGTTGAATAAAAGCCATTTGTTTTCTGATATCCCGAACCCAAATGTTGCGTTTGTGTAACGCAGTATTTATTTCAAAAGAGTGCTTTTTTAAATTGTGAAACAAATGTTACACATCTTCCCAAAATCACAAGAACAAAAAGCAAAAATCTGTCTGTCCAGGTTGCGCAAAAAATTGTTATGCTGATCTGTATGAACCGTACATGTGCAAGACATTACTGATCAAAGACTAAACGCAGGATAAAACTAATAAATACTTACCTTCCACCTCTACTGTCAATGTCGTGCAGTGGAAACATGCCTCATATCCCATGATGCTCTGGGTCGTTACATCACGTCGTCTGCCGTCAGCAGATCTATACTGCCCCCTATGGGCCTGGAGAGTTTTATATAATTTTTTAAACGCTTAATAATATTATAGTAGTAAACTTTTATTAATTAAACTATTTATATATTAATTCCTGTTAAAAATTGCAGCACAACATTTTAAATTCCTTTTTTTTGTCACTGCCTCAGGAAATGCACAAAAACACACTGTTTCTTTGTTTGTGTGATTATGGGAAAGGTTATTTGAGGTAAGAATTAAACTTTATATTAAGTTACCATTTGAATTGAAATAGTAATGCATACAGTAACGTATTAGATGATACATTTTCAAGATATGATGATTTTATCTTGTTTTTTGATAATTATTTATTAATTTTCTGTATTCCTATTTGTTATATATTTGTTCAACAAATGCATATTTTAATGTGTAAGTGTAAGTGTCTGTATTATACAGAGTATTGTCTACAATGTGAAGTTAAAAATAAAATAAAATATCTTGGTTTTAGTCAGTTATCTTTTGACACAATAATATGATTATCTTGATGGCATGTTCATGTGGGAAAACCTCAGACCATTGTAAGCAACAATATAATATGTGTTTCAATGAAAAAAAAAAAACATGTCTATAGTTACATACATTTTCAACATAACAATATTTGTAGAACATTTTTTATTTAATATTTAAGTAATAGTTTATAGTTTTTTTTATTAAGGAACATATTTCTGATTGACATCATTAATTGCTGTTCCTTACATTGAACATAAAGATAAAGACAAAATAATTGTAAATACCTGAAAAAAGCTTACATATTATAAACATTATTAGTCATTATTTTGACTCCAACAATCAAACAAAATTCTACAAGCAAATAGCTTATACATTAAAAACATATAATTTGTATAACCTAATACAATTTTCATTACATACATAATTTTATCCATACATAGTATACATTTTATGTACACATGCTTCTTACATACACTGACTTGTAATACTGCTACACTTCTGAGAATACTCAGCATATTTCCCATATTCTACAGTACATGTAACTTGTATTTCCACAAACTTTAGTTACTATTGGCTATTACAGTACAGTATATGTTTTTCGTGGCACATCACTATATTGCAGTCAGTACTGTTTAACAGGCAAAGGTTGTGTACAATGTACTCTGCGCATAAACAGTTTATTTGTGAAATAGAAAATGTGCTGTTTTTTGTTGATAGTATTCATAAAGGCAAGTTGGTCGATCTTAATAGCAGCTTCATAATAGTGCAACCACAAGTATTGTCCTGATCTCATGCCACTTAATCACTTAAGAGCCCACATTTAAAGATATAAGTCAAAGAAACAAAGTTCTTAGCTAAATGACTTTTCTACACACAGATAATGATGTCACTGGATCACATCAGTAAAACTAAAATCCAGGGTAATTCAACAAAGGACCTCCAGGATCAGGTTGAAAGGGATGAAAGATGGAAAGTTTGTGCGCTTATGTGTTTGGTTCTGTTTTAACTTCTATTTATGTCAGTCTGTTTATCCATTTCATTTCCTGTGTTTCTTAACCATGCAGAATGAAGGACTTTCAAACATCCACGAATGATTCTGCGCATCCACATGATGTTCATGATATCCAGTGATACGCTGGAAATAACCCAGGCGCTTCGCCCCCCTAGGGGTAGCCGGTAGAAGTCATCTGTGCCGAAGACTGAGTACATATGGCTGTAGTACACTGGAATGACTGAAATCCTTACCAAGAAGAACACAGATGCCATGGCAACACCGTTAACCAGACTCGGTTTGGAAAGTTTGTGATAACCCAGCATATGAAAAAACCAACTGAAAAAAAGATAAATGAGCTTTTAAATAATAAGCTGTTACATTTTCTGTGGAAAAACCTGCTTATGTTCTGTCTCAAATGGTGCACTGTTAGATACCCTACTGTAAAATCCAGCTTAAACTGGTGAGCTGGTTTTAGCTGATCTCCCAGCTTGGTTTTTGCTGGTATTGCTGGTGTAGCAAGCTGGTCTAGCTGTGTTTTGGTCACTTTTTAAGCTGGTCTAGCTGGACTTAGCTGGTCATGCTGGAAGACCAGCTGACCCACCAGCTTGACCAGCTTTGCCAGGCTGGGATGACCAGCTTAGACCAGCTACTGCCACCTTAAACCAGCTTAAAACAGCTACCAGCTTATCCTGGTCTTTGCTGGATTTTTCAGTAGGGTAAAGAGGTACAAATACTGTCAATGGGACTCCACCGTTTAAAAAAGGTCCTAACATGGATCATTTAGATCAGAGATGGGCAACTTTAGTTCTGGAAGGCCTGTGTCCTGCAGAGTTTAGCTGCAACTAGCCTCAGCACACCTGCCTAAAAGTTTCTAGTATGCCTAGTAAGACCTTAATTGGCTGCTTCAGGTGTGTTTATTATGGATTTGAGCTATACTCTGCAGGACACCGGCTCTCCAGGTCCGAAGTTGCCCATCCATGATTTAGATAGAGCTACATTATGAGGTACCAATACGCACCCTATAGGAATACTTTATAAAAGGGTACCGCCCCAATGACAATCTAGCTTGGATTAAAATGGAAGCTCAGACTAGTCTAAGATGGTCTTTTTAGTATGATTGTATATTTTCATTTTATATTTAATTTTACATCACTTACCGCTGGTTCCAAAAGGGGTGGAGAATTCAGAAAGCAAGCGGAAATTAGCGAAGTAAGGCAATATCCCTTGGCTCTATAAAAGAAAATATAAGACCACAAATTTACCTTAAAAAACTTGATGAAGTAAATGTGAATTAGACCAACTGAACACACAAGTCATTTTCGAACTCACTAGTACATAGTAGTATGCATAAAGAGCAGCAAGATGGTGTAAGACAAAATACTTCTCTCCAATCGACTCCCATGAAGTAAACATGAGCAGAAGATCTGAAAGAATTAAAGAATATGATCTTTGGTGATAACTGGTACAAACAAAATAAACATTCAGTTAAGATACCTGACGTCCACTCACCTGAGATGAGGTAACCTGTAGTAATGGCCACATTTAGTTTAACCAGTGTGGCATCTCCCCTGTTATCACAAATCACAAAAAATAGAATACATAAGTTTTTTAACATTTTTAATTTCTAATAAATTAATAAAATCTAAAAAGTATAATTTATGTCCTACTTTTGTTACCAAATACTATTGTACACCAAAATCAGCCTATAAGATTTCATTTTAGATGCCTCTACCTAATAAGCTAAAAACAGAAAAACTTCACTTCCATGTTGAATTTCTAGAAGTTCAAGTTGTTCCATAACAGTAATGGACTGGGTCTTTAAATCCTCACCAGACCGGGTCTTTCTGGATAGGTTCATCAAATACATATATGTAGAGACAGAACAGTCCCACAACCATGGCGTGGAGGGTTGAGACTATCCTTAAACGAAAGGAAAAGCCATAAAGATCTTCAAGAACCAGCTTCGGGTTAACAGTGAATACAAAAACTACATGCATGATGAGGCTGACACCTGGAGTTCCATTCTGTCCTTTGTGTGAGATTGAGCTTAAGGAAGCCTTTGCAGAAGTGCTGAGATACCCAAGGGCTACCTCTGTGAAACATCCACTGGAACCCAATAAAGCTTCCTGTTACCAGCACCTGCAGGCTGAGAGGCTCCATGCCTACTGAGCCCTAGAGAAGAAAAGAGAGATGGAGAGCAAAGCGTTAAGTCTTAAAATCCATCACCTCACTGCTCTGGAGCACTCTTTAAGACTTAAATAAAGTGTTTCTCACTTCAGCAGACCAGTTGCGAGCACAAAAGCCCCAGTCTTCAACTGTGTTGCCGCAGTACCTCTCTACTGCCAGAGTATACAAAACCATTTGCATATGTGCTGACACAGCCACACAACCATCCAGAGGTCAGACGACTCAAATGCGTCTCAGATTGCTTTATCTGATGTGATTATAGCAATATGCATGGTTTGTGCTGGCGAAAATGCATCTCAGTGTTGAATGAAAAATAGAGTTGTGTGTTTGCCTTGCAAATATCTGTATCTTGTGCTGATCAAATATGGGATAAGACTAGAGCATTTACATATGTTGCATAGTAACAATACATTACTGCAGTGTGGACATTCGACGTACACAGCAGAAAATCAATAAATGTGATCAATGTAGGACTGTCCTGCTCCACAGGGGCATGATGACCACTCCCCTATTTCACCCTCATACCCTTGAAAATGGAATCAGACTTCACTGTGTTTGATATTTGATATCTTGGTAGGAAGTCAAGCCAGTATTCAGTAGTGAACTTTACTGAATCATTTATTATGACAGATCGGTACAGTATAGTCGAACAGGAAAGCAAGCAAGAATTAATAATTGTATACTTTTCTGTGATTCATTCTAACACAACACCTGCACTTTGACAGAAACTATTTATACACAAAAAATGCCCTTTACTTTGGTAATTGTAAATATTACATGCATATTTCCAGGAAACCACAAATACAACCAAATATCACACATACTCTAAGACTTACCCTGTCCATTTTCAAAGATCCATGTTGAACTGTCCATGGAGAGGACACATGAATCCAAGAAACGCTGAAATTATGAAAACAAAAACAGGAGATCTGTAAATTTCACATGTTCACTGTATAGGCATCCTACTATGGAAAAGATTAGTGATGCTATTTCAACCCCCCTCTCTGCATCTCTCTCCATACACTATTCACACTGTGCTTTCTCTGGTATGCAGTGATCCTGTGTAATGTCTGAATCCTAAAAAAAATCCCATTACAAAGGTGAACCACTAGATGGAGTAAGACATTCAGTAAAGAGAATGACAACATAAACAGTCATTTTGTTTTTTTAAACAAAGTCGATTTATAACGTGTTGACAAATGAACTCCAGACATTCAAGAGGTTTGCAGGCAGGCTTGCCAGGTCTGTGCAACAAAACCTGTCCAAACACAGACACTATCGATGAAAATTGTATTTAATTTGGACTTAAAGTTATTTTTTTTATTTCCTGACCCTTAAAGGGGACATTTCATGAAAATCAGACTTTTCTAACACAGTTTCCCAGAAACCATTTTCTGCAAGCATGCGAAAAATAGGTCATTGAAATTCGCCTCCCTTTGTGATGTCAGAAGTGGATAATACAGCCCCTTAAAGGGATAGTACGGCCAAAAATGATATTAAACCAATGATTTACTCACCCCCAAGCTGTCCGAGTTGCATATGTCCATCGTTTTTCAGACAAACACATTTTCGGATATTTTAGAAAATGTTTTAGATCTTTCAGTTGATTAAATGTAATGTTACGGGGTCCACCCTTAGTCCACGACCTTCAAGTCCAAAAAAAGTGCGTCCATCCTTCACAAATTAAATCCAAACGGCTCCAGGATGATAAACAAAGGTCTTCTGAGGGTAATCCGCACGGTGTTGTTGTATTTAAAACTTTATTAACGAAAATAAATACCTTCCGGTAGCGCCGCAATCTTGGTCGCGTCCGCATTCAGGATGAGAGCTTACACAGCCTACGGAGGCTACTCTGCTGCTGCTCTCCGAATTTGTCATACGTCACTAAGAAAAGTGCGTACACTACGCTAATACTCTCTCCTGAATACAGTGGAGTCTATGGCGGAGCTACCGGAAGGTAGTTATTTACGTTAATAAAGTTTTAAATATGGATATTTCTACAACAACACCGGGCGGATTACCCTCTGAAGACCTTTGTTTATCATCCTGGAGCCGTTTGGATTTAATTTGGACGCACTTTTTTTGGACTTAAAGGTCATGGACTATGGGTGGACCCCGTAACATTAATTTTAATAAACTGAAAGATCTAAAACATTTTCTAAAATATCCGAAAATGTGTTTGTCTGAAAACCAATTGACATATGCAACTCAGACAGCTTGGGGGTGAGTAAATCATGGGTTTAATATCGTTTTTGGCCGAACTATCCCTTTAATCTGCACTATACAACCACGGCACTGTTATTTACTGCAGAGATCAGCTCATTTGCATTTTAAAGAACACGCCCAAAACGGCACATTTTTGCTCACACCTACAAAGTGACAATTGTAACATGTTATAATAAATTATCTATATGATATTTTGAGCTAGAACTTCACATATGTGCTCTGGGGACACCAAAGATTTATTTGACATCTTAAAAAAGTCTTGTGAAATGTCCCCTTTAATTCTATATCATAAATACCAAGCCTAAATCTGACTTATTCAAACACAATTTTTTTTATTTAAACTCTCACCAGCAGTTAGTGGAATGCATGCTCAAATTTAGGAGGGGTTAGGGTCTTGCCTTGCAGCTTCAGGTAAGAATGTCCCACCCCCTTTTTAAGCAGTGTTGTTGTTAAGTCTGTCTGTTGTGCCTGAGGGATAAGCAACAAGGCATTCCTGTTTGATTAACAGTTCATGCAAGTTCTGTTTTTTGCATTTGAAAATATAAAGGTGGCAGATCTATATTTACATTAAGTAACTAATCTTAGTAGCGCACTTTTTTAGTAGAAATCTGCAAAGAAATATAGCCTATTTGCAATCATCCATTGATTATTTTACCCCATGAGTAAAACTTTTTAAGCATACTATTATGTTAACTGTACTCTTATGTATAACAGTGTTTCATAAAGGAAACTTTTTTAAGTGCACCTTTAAAAGAGAGAATCTGTACTATCACATTGCTTTCACAAAGTACAGTATATGGTTTACATAACAGGATGCTTGAAACACAGCATGCTATAAATGCTGACAATGAAATGAATACTCCAGACAGTCTTATGGAGACACAGGGACGTGGGGAAATTCTGTTGCTGACAAAACATTCCTTCTCACACCTTGTTGAATGAAATATTAATTGCCTGATGTCACCTGTTGATTTATTACAGGACGCCATTTATAGACAATACAAATGTTTGAAAAGATTTTATGTAAACTTTTAACACCCAGTCAGTTATTTTGTATGCCAAACACTTTTAGTATGCAAATGTGACACTAACCCACATGCAAATATTCATGTTAGTACTCAGGGTTAACCACAACACTTCAATAAAGTGGAAATGGGTTTTGTGCTTGTAAATTACATGAATTCCTGTCTTAATCCAGACGTCTGGCAATAATCTTTTGAATGGGAAACACACATTGTTTTCCGACATTTTCTTTGTTTCATTGCTATAGTGATGGGTTAAACACAAGCTCGCTATATCATTACTATGCAAGTTTTGGCTTGCCCTTAATTAATTGCATGTCTAGAAGCGTGGTGGTTTTTTCCATTTTGTTTTTTAAAATGTCCATAATAACATGACATCTTTCAGAACTTGTATATATGCCAGGAAAAAGTGATGACAACATTAATCATGGCATTACATGATCTGGCATTGAATGCATTGAAAGGTATGCCAGCATAGAGAATTTCAAAAGGTGAGAGGGGACTGTGAAAACCTCACCAGAAATCGCTCTAATAAATAGGGAGGAAAGTCTGTATTGTGAAATTTCCTGTTAATGGACATAAAATGTCTTTATTACAGGTGGACAGGAAACACATGGTAAGGGGGGCTGAGATTTGCTTTCTTAGAAAAAAAATGAAACCGTGGCCTAGACAGTTTTAGAATGCATGTCACAGCATAAAAGGTGCAAAGGTTTCCTGACATTTGAATTTTTTTGTGTTTTTCTAACCTTATGTTAACAAAAGATTACTACTACTGACAATAAATACAAATTTTGTAAAGTTATGGTCTAATGCATTCATAATATAATACTAAACAATATATTAATATTACAGCCCTAGTGGACAGCTCTTCAAACAATATAACTCCTAATTTAAAGCACATTTTCTATTGTAGAAACTGTCTCAAAATACTTTGTGCCTATCCTGTATACTATGGCGATGGAACTAATGACTATTAATTAAGCTTTCTAATGTTGCTTGTAGCGTCCAGGATGCAAATTAATTAATATTTATTAGATTATGTAACGCTTTACAAACTAACGGATATTCCGCCAATCAGGTAAGCATTCTTGGCTACGTCACACAATTATGTTAATATTCACAAAGGTAGCCTTCAGCATAGTAGGATTTGTAAACGAACTCCCGCTCTGCAGTACTTGCTTTGGCTGAACATATACAGTGCATCCGCTCATCTGTGGTAAGCGGCAGTCATATTTTGACTAGCCTGAACTCACCGAGTTTGTTGTCTTCTTAAATTTTGCAAAAGAGTTTTAAAGAGTAGAAACGAATAAGGATTTCTTGGAGATTTCTTATTAATTCTTTGGTGCAAATCGACGCGATATAAGAGACAATGACTCAGTTCAACAAGGGCCCATCATATGGGCTATCTGCAGAAGTGAGAAGTAAGGTACGTTGAGATTTGAATGATTTTACTCTTTGTGTAGACAATCGATTCGATTGTTGGTGTTTTGCTTTGCATAGAAAGACTTTGAACGCGTCTGAAAGTGTCATTACCTAATCTCACAACAACATTTTGTCATGTTTAAGTTGCAATCAAGTTGCCAAAATGCACAACTTTACTACTGAACTCAGTAAGTAGGCACTTTAAGAAACAGTTTTTGGTTTGTTATTATATGTTAGAATATTTGTTTTCATCGCTTTAAGTATACTTTGTCATATTACTTTTTGCATAAGATCGTTTGCATAGAAAATCAGCCTGAATGAATGAAACTTTTGTATTAACACGGACGATGTGTTTCATGCTTGGTTTGAATTTACATTTGCAATAGTTTATGTTTAATTACTGAAAATGTAGAATAGATTCTATTATATGTGGCGTGTAACGTCTGCCTTCGATCTGTGTTCGTGGTCCGTGGCTCTTTTGTTGAACTATGGGTGGAGCTCCAGTTTGAGAGAAAGAAACTAGGTTGACGATGTCTGTACTGACAAAATCAATAACCACAATTGAAACGGTGCTATTTTTAAACATAAATAATAGGCAATGTGTATGCAATTAAAAGATTCCTTCATGTTTTATTCTGAAATTGAATTTGGAAACTTTGGTCAAACTTGATCGATGTGCAGCATCTGCGGTTGATGCTTGAAAGCGCTTAATAATCGGATCTGGCACAGTATCAGATTTAACTGATCACTGATAGAGATGCGTTTGTAATCACTTGCATAACAAAACTTAACGACCCCTTATTTGGTGCATGGTTACGTTTGTAGATGTTAAAAGGCATTTTGGGTGTTTTAAAACTGCTTTTAGATTAATCTGAACAGTAAATCTTACTGAAAGTTTACATCTATGTGAAATGTTTTCTTTTGCCTGCCCTGGATGCAGGGATGTGCACAATACTGTACACTAACTGGGCAACCCCTTAAAAATAGCCAGGTTGGTGCCCATAATGTAATTAGGGCAAGTAACTAGATTACTAGTAATAGTTTTTGGTATTTCAAAGTGACCTGCACTAATTACAGTCCGTTTGTACCTTGTTCACACACTGTCAGTCCAAATCCGGTTTTGGTGCGTATCCGATTGGATTCCAATCACATTTAGAACATGTGAACGGCCAAAAACCACATAAAATATTTTTTTCCAAACCGTTTCAGGCTACATACAGAGGTTACTTGAAATCCTTTTCAAATCACATTTCCAGAAATCCATTTCAGTCTGATTGCTCTAATCGCATTTGTGTAGCTTTTTGGTACGTTATGCTGTCACGTCACGTAAAACGTGAACACGTCAGACATCGAGGCAGATTGTCGTACCAGGCACGATTGCCATAAAAACAGTGCAAATAATTCGGAAAATGGCAGAATGCTACAGGATGCACAGATCAGATCTAAACAGATGTGATACACAATGTGAACAGTGAGTCTGTCAAACTGGATATGCACCAAAATCAGATTTGCGCTGACAGTGTAAACAAGGTCTTGGTGCACCTGGAATTAGTTGGCTTGCTCAACGTTAAAGAGATCAAGGAGTTTGAACCTAGTGTATGTGTGTGATAGGAGACAAGACCCCTAGGGGGCGTGCACACCAAAGCTTTATGCTGGTGGGCCGGCATATGTTTTCAAATTGGAAGTGTTGCATTTTTCAAAGAAGTCAGCAGCTGGCGTTTTTTCGCGCTGAAAGCCTATGTTCGGCGTTTTCTCTGCGCTTAGTGCTGAGCAGCGCATCGTACTAGAAGCAGGAGTATCACAGCAACCAAAGAGCTCAGCTGAAGAAAGCTTGCAGTCAGGGATGTGTTTGCGTTAACCATAGACTGTAAAAAAAGAAGGACGACGTCTGTTCACTCTCTTCCATTGGTAAAAATTGAAGCCGCCAGTGTCCCGATATAGCGCTGACATCTTGGGTCTTGAGTCTGCGCAGTAGCGATTTCGGGACCAGTCCTGCGCAGTAGTGAGCAGGAAGTAAAGCTGCGAAATCTAGACCCAGACATCGTTCTCGCAGAATGCGCATATCACACGATATCACAGCTGTCAATCATGACGTGACACCACCGTTTTTATATCATTAAATAACTAACTAAACACAATTTTATTTTAACTCTTTCACCGCCAGCGTTTTTAAAAAAAGTTGCCAGCCAGCGTTTTTCATGATTTTCACCAAAGTTTAATGCCTTCCAGAAAATGTTCTTCTTTAAATATATAAACATACAATATACCAAATGAAAGAACAGACCCTCTTCTTTCAAACAAAAAAACCGTTTCATCCTACCTTCAGTGGTTCTTTTGCAATCAGCTTTTGAATATGGGTAGGTTTCTGCAAAAAGACCACATTTTGAGCAAAAAGCAGAGATAATTCCATTTTTGTGACGGACTTTTCATAGAGATCCCATTCAGAGCGATCTTTAAAACAGACACGGACATGCAGCCGCTTGCCATAGGGCAATACTTCCGGGTTTAAAAAGTTGCGGAAGGTGGATAATAGCAGTATTGCGGAAAGACGGAAAATCTCGTCATTGGCGGGGAAGCGTTTTCTCTTAATTGACGAGATATCTCGTCAATGGCGGGGAAAGATTTAAAAACAAACATTTGAATTTACATCAGCATGATATAAACTACAGTAAATGGCAGAAACCAGCTTCGGAAAAAGATAATTGAAGTGTAATAAAAAAATTTGTTGGCCTCAAGTCCCATTGAATAACACAGGGAGGCGGGCTTTATTACCTATACTGGGACCAGTCACTGGGGGGGGGGGGGCGATCGAGACGTTTTGGCTTCACTTTTCAGGGCTTGTGCGGCACACTTGGCGTTAACACAGAAGCACTCTGGCAATTTTCTGGGATCAACGCTCTGTGTGTAAGGGGTTTGTGTTTATTCAAAATGAGTGGGATTTTGGGTAAACAATGTAAACCACAGTAGGCTGATGTTTTAGTTGGTTCCTGACCCTGTGCCATCTGCAGAGGCGCGTGGACAATTACCCCCAACCGACTTTCATTACCATTTAAATGGAGCTATGCAAACGTTTGAGGAGAAAATGTAGTGTTCTGTGGTGTTTGGTGTGCCATGATGTAGTTTACCAAATTTATGTAGGAACACATTTAAAAAAATAATATTCTGCTTACATGGTACCTTGATTTAATAATTGGAGTTTAAAATGTATTTAAAAGTTGGTTGTTAAAAATATTTCACCAATCAGAAAGCAGTTATCCAAAGAGAGATTTTTACTACTGTATGTTTCTTTTGAAGAAGTTGTTCTTGTGCATCAAGTTTTCAGTGTAGTCGTTATCTGTAGTAATTATCATGGGAATCATTTGTTTTCCTCTAGGCAGAATACACATAACAGACCTGGCTCCCACGTTATTTTATCTGCTATACTTTAACAAAGCAATCAGGTAGATAATGAATCAGCAGAAATATCAGTGCTGTTCAACAAAGGTTATCAAAGCATCAGATCTTTGTTAGAAATTTCCCTCAGCAAGTGTATGTGAGACAGAATCTTTTCCCATATGCAGCTGCCCATAATGTCTGGCTTAAACCTCAAGTACTTCCTGCAAGTGTTTCGTTTTCAGTCGCCTCATTCATTTACACCCAACACGATAAGTTTTGTCCATGAGACAGCCAAAACACCAACATCTTGTTCTCACAGGGCCAAACACAGATGTTCTCTCTGTTTTCTCTTAGTACAGGAAGTTCTGGGCTGAGCAGCTATGAGGGTCTCTGTCTGGAAGTCAAAGAATAAATCAATACTCCTACATACCCCCCCAAATGCGCTAGCTTCAGAAACACAAGCTTTATTGTACATAAAATGGCAAGCAGACAGTATCTGAAGACAGTGGTGCAAATGTCCTAGTTGCTAAGCAGTATCAACCTGAGATAAGAGTGTTGGTTAAAGGGATTTTGGGGGATTTTCTTGCTCCTCTCATTAGCTTTTACTGCTGCATGTGGGATTTGAACCCTGTTTCGGGCCTCCACTTGGTGTTGCCCCTTTATATCAGAGGGGCTTTTTAAAGGTGAAGTGCTAGATGGAAAGAACCCTTGTTTTTTAGATAAATTTTCACTGCAAGACAGAATGTTTGTTTACTGTTGCTTTAAACCAATGGTTTTCAGGTGGTGGACTACTTTAGTAAAAAAATAATACAGAGTACTAAGGCTGGGTGGTATGACGGTAGGGGTGGGCGATATGACCAAAATCTTCTATCACGATAGGATTAATTTTATATCATGATAACGATATGTATCACGGTAGAGTTTTTTATGTTTTAATAAGGTTTAAATCTTTAATACCATAGAAATGTTCATAATTCTCACAAAAAACATATACAAGCATAGAAAGAAGATAAAAACAAACAAAACTCAAGCTCTCTGAAGATACACAGTCAATAAGAATGATAATAAATAATTATGCATGTATGTATAGGCCTATATATATTTTTATTTAAGGTAGAAAAGTGATTTAATCAGGAGCGAAAGATTTTTTTCTCAATGCTGTTTGATTAACACGAGTGACAGACAGGAGCAAAATTAGGTAACTTCCCCTTTAAGACCAAAGTCCGGATCCAATACACTGATACACATGCGCTTTCTCTTTTAGCTGTTTACTTTCTCTTAAGACCTTACTGGTCGTGTTTATGATGATGCTTGCAAAGACGGGAATTTTGACGCATATGTGTATTTAAGGCCAATAAAGCGGGAAAAATGCTCACAAGCTTAATAAGCAGAGGTCGCGCGACTTGCGCGCTCCTCACAGACAGAAAGAGCAGCGGTTGCGCGACTTGTCCGCTCCTGACACACAGAAAGAACGCACGCATACAGATCTGTTGTCTGTGTTTCAATGGCTTAAAATAACTTGTTTTAAAACTGCAGTGCTTAAATAAGTGTACAAACGTTACGTTTTCGCGACCACACGCACAGGAGCGTGACGTGGGCACGTAACCTCGATAGAAACGATAGTCCAAAATCTCTACCGGTTGACAAATTTCTATCGGTTAATTTTGTCTACCGGTTTATCGCCCACCCCTATATGACGGTGTATTCCGTTACCGTGAAATAAATTTTTTCTATTCCTTGCATTTAGCAAAATGTAAATAAGTGGGCGTGGCTAACCTGACACCGCATGTTAGACTGAGTGTGACAGAGAAACATGTAAAATAATCCACTCAACACTGAATGAGTAATTCGCACATTAAATGTGTTGTCCTCATCTAGACACACCTCTGTGTTATTATTATTGAAACAACTCATTTTGTAAAAGTGTAAAAGTTTTTTTAGGGGATGATAAGAATAATAATAATTCATTACATTTATATAGCGCTTTTCTGCGGACCTCAAAGCGCTTTACATATGAATGGGGGAATCTCCTCAACCACCACCAATGTGCAGCATCCACCTGGATGATCCGACGGCAGCCATATTGCGCCAGAACGCCCACCACACACCAGCTTATTAGTGTAGAGGAGACCGGGAGATATAGCCAATTAGTAGATATGGGGATGATTAGTAGGGCAATGGGCAAGTTTGGCCAGGATACACCCCTACTCTTTTTCGAATGACATCCTGGGATTTTTAACGACCACAGAGAGTCAGGACCTCGGTTTAACGTCTCATTCGAAAGATGGTAGTTTTTTGACAGTATAGTGTCCCCATCACTACACTGTTAACCCAGAAATTGTCTTTACTCAAACAATCAAGGAAAAATCATTAATATTTTCTGTTTTGAAGCCAAAGCTTAAATTGATTTGTTGATTTAACTGTTAACCTTACAAAATCTATTAAACTAAAACATTCAAGTAAAATGAACTTAAAATTATTAGTTCATGTTGTGAGGAATACCCATAATCCTTTGCGCCTGAATATTTTGATTATTTTCTGCTTTTTCACAAATTAAAAACTGATAAGATCTTTCTGTACTCAAATATTTGTTAATAAAATGTCATATAGGTTTAAGCTCTTATATTATTGATGTTGTTTTGTTGTAAATTATAATTTTGTGAAGTCACCGTTCAGGTGATCAGTGTTTCCTTACATGAACCCTGTTCAAAACATTTTATTGTATTTCTCTCCACAGTACTGACAATGTATGTCAAAACACAATTTTTGTGTGTTTCTGTGGAGAATCACGTTTATTCAATGACTGACTTAAAGTCAGTCATTGATTTTTGTTATAAAACCATTTATAACATCAAATGTTATATAAAGTAATAAAAACTAAATTTATATGCAATGGGTTTCCTAACACATAATGTTATCGAATCTGGGTTAAGAGTGCAGGAATATTGGAAGAAATTAAAACATTAAGTACATTAAACTTAAAATTAATTGTTATTTCAACCAGGCAAAATTAACTTTTTTAGGGCAACGAGTTTCCATAAATGTTTTAGGTTCAATCAACCTGTATGGGCTTACAGTGTATACTGGGGTGTTATTTTTATAAAATAAATATAAAAAATTGACATAACTTCAATACATCCTTTTTTGTTTGGTTATGTCTAATGTAAACACCTTTTCAGAGCTCATTAAAATAAGTTGTAAAAAATTTGTAGAAAATAATAATTATCTCTCTATCATCACAATCTGCAAATTAATTAATCAAATTAATTAATCAAAATTAATATGGATCTATTTGTATTTGCTAATACAATTATTTAAACAGACAGGAAGCAATCTAGTGTTTGGTTGTCTTGCCCCATGAGATCACCAAACGTTAGTTTTTCCTGTCTCTTGAGTAAAAGTGTGCTGTTGTCGGTTTATGTTTTTTTTTCTCTGACATTTGTCACTCTCAAATGAGTGTGTTTGTCCTTGTTTTTATGTTCTGTTGTTGAAAGATGTCCCCATTGTTAACGAATGAAAAACACCTGAGGCTTTCTATGATAAGTGATGTATGTCTTTGTGTGCTTAAGGTCGCAATGCAACAGCACTTTAATAAATGGGGGATATGATAGAAATTAAAGTTCTGCTTGACGTGCATCTGTCATTCACTAAAAGTACATCAGTTCAGGGACCTTGAGGGGTAACGGTGGTGGCACACATAGTGTCATGTTGTTTGCTTTTCTGTCTTCATTTTTTACAGACCTATTCCGGTTGTCTTAATGTTAACACATCTGCAGGAGAAGATATACTTGTGATACAGGGGCAGGGTTCCAAAATGAAAAAAGATTAAAGTGTAACTAAACCCTAAACCAACTTTTTTTAGTTAATGATCTGTAAGAATGATGCTTTATTAGTGCTGTTCATTGATTTTAGTAAGTTTTTTGACATTTGGCTGTAAAGTGTTTCAATACTACAATATATGGTATAAAAACGTCTGAGTGCTGCCCTCTTCAGGTTGAACGGTGGCTATTGCAGTTGAATTTTCCTATTGAGCCCTTTTCACACAGATATTCCGTAAGATACACGGGACAGGCATCCTGGAATTTTACGGGACCGCTTGATATTTTATTCATTCACACTGCCAAGTTTACACGGCATCTGATGGTCCCGGAAAGACACGTGACATGTTGAAAGTCCCGCCCTCTCTTCTACGCAGCGTCTGAAGTTTGCATATTATTTATTATTTCTCTCTCCAGAAACAACTCGCGTGCATTTTTGTTTATGATAAGACTACAAAGGAGCGCGTGAATGCACAGTTCTATTCTGGTGAATGATCTCAGCTTCAGAGTGGATATTTGACAAGCTCCCTGATTTCTGCTTTGATACAGTTTTCAGACATTTCTCATCGTGATTGTTTATATGCATTTAAAACCCGCATTTTGAGGAGCTGAACAATATATCTCGTTGGGATGACATGCGGGTATTTTCGTTTATTATAGCTCAAATGAGCACGTGACGCGATATTCTTTTATGCTGCTGAATGATCTCCGTTTCAACGCAGTAAGTAACGAGCTAACTTACCTGATATCCGCTTCAGTCTAGTATGCTGACATTTCTCGTAGTGAATGTTGTAAATCCCTGATTTTAAAGAGTTGAACCAACTTCATGTTGCCATGACACGCGCGTCCTCACTACGGCACGTGCGTCATTGTTTATGCGTCTCATATATCATTTCCTGATAACTGCTTCAATCTAGTTTGCAACATTTCTCGTGGTGAATGTTTATATACATGTTAGTTTGCAACATATCTCGTGGTGAATGTTTATATACATGTTATCTCTCGTTGTAAGGAGCTGAACCATAACTTGTGTTGTGATGATGACGCGCGCGTCCTCACTTCGACACGCCCTTTATGGCATTCTTGTTCACACAGAGGGTTACCCGCGTATCTTACTAGGTCCTCTTTCCGGCAACGATGCCAGAAGATTAACGGAACGAGTTTTTGTTCACACAGACGCTTGTCTGGCAATTTTACGGGTATTTTCTGGGACCAGAGGTCTGTGTGAATGAGGTTTAATGGATGATGGGTCCAAAAAATGACTCGTGACGTAAGCAGGTTCAAGCTCACCACGCCCTTGTTACGATCTCACAACACACTTAGTTCGTCCCCTCTATCTCCGTTGGGGTCTGCCCACTTTTCTTGCATTTTTCAAATATCTGACCAGGGGTTTAGTTACGCTTTAAGTGCTTATGCAATTCTGCTCAGTAAGGAAAGAAATCACATTATATTAAATTACCAATGAAGAACTACACTACTCATAATACTATTTAAAGGTCCTTAAAAAGTTTTCTGTCACCTATGATTTGAGGAGTCAGTTTTTGTATAGATGTTAAAAGAAAATGCTGCATTGATATAAACTTTTGAATTGTTATTAAAAGCAGACCAGCTCCAACATGTCACATCTTTGTGGCTGAGACTATTCAGGTATTTATTTTTTTGAAGTCATTCAATTGAAGGCATGAGCTGGCCCCTTGTTTATTTGTTGTCTTTGGAATTATGTACAATGATTTTATAGTTTCATTTTTATTTCAAGATCAGACCTGCTGTAGATATTAGAAAAGCCACATTAGGACAATGATACGTACAGTACTATGCCTATTCGAATGTGAATTGGGTTTAATTCATTATGAGAAAAGCATATTATGCCTCTCTATCGATGCATTTAAAATGGTTTTAGGGGATTTTTGCAGGCAAGATAAACCCATGCAGCATTTTGTGTTTGCTAAATAGATGAGTAAGATCTGAAGTTGCTGAAACAGTCATCTGGAGCATCTCCTAAAACAAAGAGTTCACACATGGGGCAAAGCTATGCAATTTCCTGTCCATCGTACTGCACTTGGCACCGGTCCTGCACAAACTAACCATAGAGATAGTTTTTTTTTTTTTTTTAATAAATAAAACATGAAAAAATCCTAAATGGAAATGTATTAAAATAATAAACTGCATGACTTAGAAATGCAGATAAAGCAAATTAATAAAGTATCTATTGTTCTGTTTCATATAGATATGTGCAATTGAAACTGAAATCATTTACCTTTATTTTTCTTCATTTGGAAAGAAAAAGTTGATTATCTTGGTTTAAGCCTTTTTTGCTGTCTCAGATGCTTTAACAAAGAGCTGTGTTTTGATTGGAGCCACAATGTTTACACTTTTCATAGACACATCCATGGCCAACTTATGGATTTTTCGCCTATTAAATGCTTTGATATTGAAAAAATGCCTGCATCTTTGAATAAAGATGTGTTTTTTTTTGCATATTTAGATTGCTCAAAAGTATGACCTGCAGAAGGAAGAGGAGCTGCGGTACTGGATCGAGGATGTAACTGGCATGCCAATTGGAGACAACTTTCAGCTGGGTCTGAAAGATGGCGTCATACTCTGCGAGTAAGTCTTTACTGTTTGCTACAGTGATGTGCACAGGAGAACATGAGGGAAAACATTTTGTGTGTTTAAACGGACTATAAATGCAACACTTGTTAGGGCTGAGTGTTTGTTTGGCTCCAAATAATCACTGTCAGCCCACATTTTGTCTTGTTATTGCTATAATTAAACAAATTGGGGAGGTTGTTATATAATCCAGAACCAAATAAAATTAAGAACCAAAATGTCACAGCATGTTGCCCTTTTAAAAAACAAAAGAGTCAGGCCTATTGTGACCTTATTAACAGATATAACCAAGAATGTATAAAATTTTTATATGCGTGCAATGCCAAAGTTTAGTTTCTTATAGTATGTGTTATTTTTATCTTTCTTACAGGCTGATTAATAAACTTCAGCCAGGCTCCATCAAGAAAATCAACCACTCCAAACTTAACTGGCACAAGGTGAGTATTATTTTTATAGGTGTTTTATGTTTCATATTTATTTCTCTCGGTTTCATACTTAATGTACAAATACTTTTCCATTTTTTTCTGAAGCTTGAGAATTTGGGCAACTTCATCAAAGCCATTCTCACGTACGGTCTAAAGCCCAACGACATCTTTGAAGCCAACGATCTTTTTGAGAACGGAAACATGACTCAGGTCCAGACCACACTTCTTGCCTTGGCGGGCATGGTGAGTTTTATGCCAAAACGTGCTTTTTATACGGACAATTTTTGAAGTTCTTTTGTTTTAATGCATTTTTCCTGGTGTAACACTGATTGTGTTTGTTCATTTTAAAAGGCAAAAACTAAAGGTATAGACACGAAGGTGGACATTGGCGTGAAGTACGCCGACAAGCAGACTCGCCAATTTGATGATGATAAAATGAAGGCTGGTCAATGCGTGATTGGGCTACAGGTACTTCAGTGCATTTAAGCTAAGGTTTTCAATCTGCTACATATTACAGTAAGCACCAGCCTGTGAACCGTTTTTTGTATTTCATCCTTTATTGTTCAATGACTAGATGGGGACAAATAAATGTGCTAGTCAGGCTGGGATGACCGCTTACGGCACCAGAAGACACCTGTATGATCCGAAGACTCAAACAGACAAGCCTTTTGATCAAACCACAATCAGTCTGCAGATGGGCACCAATAAAGGAGCAAGCCAGGTGAGTGTCTATATATGAGTCACTTAGAATCTTCTTTTTAAGAAATGTGCATAAATGAATATTTCATTATCTCTACATTTTTTCTTCCTCAGGCTGGCATGGCAGCCCCAGGCACCAGGAGAGATATTTTTGACCAGAAAGTAGCGGTCCAGCCTCTGGATAACTCCACCATCTCGCTTCAGATGGGCACCAACAAGGTGGCGTCTCAGAAAGGCATGAGTGTTTATGGGCTTGGCAGGCAGGTGTACGACCCAAAATATTGTTCGTCACCCACTGAGCCCGTCATCCACAGCAACGGTAGTCAGGGCACCGGCACAAACGGATCTGAGATCAGCGACAGCGACTACCAGGGCGAATACCAAGAGGAATATCAGGATGACTACCAGGCAGACTACCATGACGAATACAGAGGCCACTACGACCAAGGCATTGACTATTAAACCGCTGGATGGAGCACACCACAATGAGGAATGTTTTTGGATTCGTGCATCAACAGAGTGAGGCTTTTTTCCCCTCACTGGCCTTTTTGTTTAAGAGACAAAACAAAAGCAGATGTTTAATTAAAGAGGAGCTTGTATCTTCATTCCGCTGTTGATTTACGCAGTATTTTATTAGGTAACTAGAGAATAGGGTTTTTAAAGTTTAGTCCTTTTTAAAAGTTGAGATGGGTTACTGGAACAGTGCATGTTATGTCATTCATGGCGTCTTCATGACCATGCTCTGTATTTATACTTTTATGGCAGCAATGATGTAAAAAGATTTTAAGCATATTGCTCTGAATCTAATAGGGTTTGGTTAATCTTGACATGGGAATCTTTTAAACATATAATGTATGCATCATTTAAGAAGTTACCATACTACAGTGCACGGTGGGGAAGGAGCAGACATCCAGAAAGATTATGCGGTTCCCAGGCTGATTTAAGCATTGGAGCATTGTGGCTTTTTCTTATGTATTTTTTACTGCCTGCCTGTAAATCATTTGACCAAGCAATGCATTGCTTAAGTTTTGCCATAGGCCCCGTATAAGTTTAGATCTCCTTTCTCCTTTCCTTGCCCCCTCTTATCCATCCTCATGTATTTATTGCCAAAATACAGACCCCAGTCCTGTTGAATGGCTCATTTTTTTTAAATAAAGTTTTTAATTTTCCAATCGATACTGTTGTTGTTCTGGTTACGTAATTTAAAGGCTTTCAAGTTTTTAAAGCAACATTGAGTATCTCGCGAATTTAATTTTTGTGATGAAAGATCCATTAGCAGAGTCTCAGAAATGATGGACCCTTGCTTTCGGACATAGGGGGATGAGTGAGTCTGAATGGTGCCTTGTGTAGACATGGAGAACACATAAGTCTGGCTGATCACAGAGCAATAGTAAAGGACAAGGGCTGGCCAGTCTAAAGAGTTCGTGAGAAAAGCACCATGTCTCAGAGTTAAACCCCCACCTCCTCCCGTAAACACAGTGGCGGGGAATAATCCCTGCTTTGTGTGCCTCTGGAATTTGGCTCTGATAAAACAGGACTCAATTAGACAGTCTGACAGAATGGCACAGGTCTCCCCTAGCAACGTTCCCTTTCTATCTCATGTGACTCCATAAGCAGCTTGAAATCTTATACCTGTTTTACTGTAAAAGGAGATTCTTTATTACTGAAAGTTTGTTCTATTTGCTGTTGATGATGTCTACCAATACTTACTAAGTTATAATTTATTAGTTTTACAGTAGAATGAGAGATGTGACCGTGGACCACAAAACCAGTTATAAGGTCATTTTTTTTAAATTGAGATTGATACATAATTAAGATTTATAATTAAGATTTATAAATAAGATCAATAAATAAGCTTTCCATTGATGTGTGGTTTGTTAGGTTAGGCTGAGATTCAATATTTAAAATCTGGAATCTGAGGGTGCCAAAAAAATCAACAGTGAGGAAATCACCTATATATATATATATATATAAGACGTGATCAGACGCGTCCTTGCGTGGGGCGATGCGAATGACGCGATATGAGCGGCGCGTTTGCCGCGAAAACACTCGCTATTCGCCTCAAACGCGTCTTCGCCCAAGTTGAAAATATTCAACTCGAGCGAAAAATTCGCATGACACGAAGTTAAATCCCGCGAGTAATCTAGAGCGAGTAACGCGTTGCCCCGCATTTGGTGTATTGCCTACGTAGCATAAGAGTGTAAATTTAATTGTTCTGATGAACAAGAAGGAAGATATTTTGAGAAATGTTTGTAACCAGACCATTCGTGGACCCCATTTACTTCCATAGTATTATTTTTCCTACTATGGAAGTGAATGTGGTCTACGAACGGTTTGGTTACAAACATTTCTCAAAATATCTTCCTTTGTGTTTACAAAATGTAATAACATTTTAGTAAAAAGTTAGACTTGAATAAAAATACATTTTCCATGTATGAAAGTGAATGGTGGGCATGGGTTATCAAAATTGTTTAAATTTTATTCTGATTTTATCTCATTTTTATTTGAAAGACAGACAATCATTAGAAAGACATTGATAAGTAAATTGTAAACACATTTTTATTTTATTCAATGAACTGTCCCTTTAAGACAAAAGTTCAGAAATAATGCAAGGCAACTCTGCAAGCATCTGTTAATTTTTTCAAATTATATGGAAATTCACTTAGCAGAAGACAACAATCATTTCTACAACTTATGATATGTAGTTTCATATTAATGCTGTTTCTGTGTTGTGAAAAGTAAAGCAGATAAATGATGAGACCCATGAGTTTGATGGATCATGATAAAGTCTCGTTCAAACAAAGTGCTTTGCTTTACAAACATCAGGAAGGGTCTGTGAAAGCACTGAAAAGTAACTTAAGATGCCTGTGGCATTAGCTGCTCCTCTTCAATTACAATAGCAGAACTGTACATCTGTATTCTCAAGCCATTCAATGACTCTCTCCTGTGTGAATACATCACAGCAGGCGTGGCTTGAAGAAAAAGAGGCTGCATTAGTTTTTTACCTCCTTATGAAAACTTTCCACTCATGGCTGAAGGAGAAATTCCATCAGAGTTCAGATGGACACTACAGCTGCCAGAGGACCCAGACTGGAAAATGTGTTTCACTCTGAGGCCCCTTTTACTTTCTTTGTGTCTCCTTTCTGTTCAGTGTGGTATTTTATCCACATGCGACTTAAAGGAATAATTCAGCTGAAAATGATCCTGTATTTTACTCCCCCCTTAGGCCATCCTATGACTTACTTTTATCAGCCAAACACAACCAGAGTTATATTAAAGAATATCCTGACTCTTTTCAGCTTTATAATGGCATTGGATAGTGCCTCATCTTTATGATTCAAAAGGCACATCCATCTATCAAAAACTAACCCAGTTATTTAATGTCTTGGGATGTTGGTTTTTCATAAGAAATCATTTCTATGTCAAACTTTATAACCACAGCTGTATGCGTGAGGTCACTTTGACCTAACGTTACAAAAACCCTATCATTTAACTGGCTGAAAGAAGAAAGTCATATACACCTAGGATCGCTCTAGGGTGTAAAAATTTAAGCAAATTTCCTTTTTTTTTTAATTATTTCTTTAAAGTTTATCATTTCTGCTTATTATGCATAGGTCACCTAGCATTCTTAACTTTAAAGACATTTGTAAGGACAAATGTTCATCTTTGAGTATTTTTAGAATTAATGTGTGTTTAAGGAAATTTGTGTTTCCTTGAGGTGAGGAAATATAAAGGCAGCATTGTGGTGCCATGCATTATGAATGATGCGAATGTGTGATGTAATTGGTAAGAATGAGACATGTACACTTCATAACAAATGCAGAGCCATTTCCAGCTGAACTGATTTTCCATTCGGAAACTCTTCCTGTCTCAGCGGGCACCGCAGGATGATTCTGAGGAACACATCTGCACAGTGATGCATCAGGGAAAAGTTAAGTATCTCTCGCTAACTGAAATCCATTTGTGCCAGATGAGTTTGATTTGCATCCAAAAATGAGGAATTGTGTTCCTCAACTACCTTATTTAAAACATTTACATTTACGCATTTATAGACACTTTTATCCAGATTTAAGCTATACATTTTATTTAATTCCTGGATGGAACCAATGACCTTTGTGCCACTAACACAATGCTACTAATTGAGCTAAAATAAAGGAGGGGTTAAAATCCTTTTGAATGTTACATTTTACAGCTTGCTTTAGAAGATTTTTATTCTGTCATTTTTTTATTCACCAAACCCACATGACTTTCTATATTCTACTGAACACACATATGGCATATGGCTTTAGAATACTTTGAATGTAGTCATCTCTGTAAACAAGCTTTTTATTATCAGCTGGTGGACATGTGCATAACAACCAGAAGGTGGCACTCACATAGCAAAGTCTGAAAGTGAAAAAATGTAGCACAACAAAAAGAAACATGTTTTTGCTCAAGTTTATTTCTAGCTGGACGAGGAAAGCAGAGCAGAAGCCACTAATAACATTTAACTTATCTGCAAAACCAACACACAAATTCTGATATCTGCGAGATTGTACAGTCATGAACCTTTCAATTAAAATGTTATTTCATCACCTGATAACACAGTGAGAAAACAGCAAATACTTCTGTTTTGCAAAATATCTGTCCTTGATAACAGTAAAACCAGAGAGTGTAAATCATGGTTTTATCCTGAAACTTGCTTGGAATTATTGCAATTGCATAACTGCATAAACAAATGCAACATGTTACAATATTACAGTTTTTTGGTGGGGTATGAATTGCTCTTTTTAGGCGTTTAAGGCTTAGAAATGTTTATTTTTTTAAATTTGAAATTGACAGATTTTCTTTTATAGCACTGAAAAATAAGTCTGTTAACTACATTTACTACAAACTGAATGTGCTGCTTCACACTGACTGCACTTTGAAGTGATGGTTCACTTTGGAATGGGGGTTCTGTCATCATTTTCTCGTCCTCGTGTTGTTCTGGGCCTGTGTGGGTTTCTTCTTTTTTTTTTCTGGTGGGCACGGGGGAGGATATTTTGGGAGGTTGGTGGTGGGCGCATGGCGGTGGGTGGCCGTGGACTTCCATGGTAGGAATAAAAAAAAATATGATGGAACTTCTTACCATCATTTTACAAAATATTTTCTTAGTCATTTATCCAAATACTTACAAAATATTTTTTTTCCTACTATGGAGGTCTATGGTCGCTTGCTGCTGTGTGTTTGCCATCATTTCTTGGGGTATCTTTTTTTGTGTTCATCGGAGGAGGGGGATGCATGCGGGTTTGGAGCAGCGTGGGGATGGGTGGATGGTGGCAGGGTTTTTCATTTTGAAGTGAACTATCTTTAACTCAAGTCACTTTTACTCCTGTTTTATTCTTTTTAACATTTTAAACTGTTTTTATTAAAATCACATTTATTTTCTTTAATTGTTTTTTTAAATTCTCATGTATCTTTGTTTTTATTGTGATTTTATTGTGTATCTCTTATAAAATATATTTTTACATTTTCTTTTTTATATATTGTTTTCTCATTTTTGTGTAAAGCACTTTGAATGACCTCTGTGTATGAAATGTGCTATACAAATAAACTTGCCTTGCCTTGCCTTATGAAGGTACCTTTAAAATTATAAAAGAAACAAATGAGATGACTGCTTCTAAAAAGAAACGCAAATCCTTGTTTCTAAACACTTAAACTGTTGAGAACTTGTAAAAGAATGTTAAGCATGTAAGAGAAACAAAATTATTTTAAGATAAATCATGGTCACACCATATTACATTTTGTAAGACTACAGACAATTAATCTAGATGAAAAATCACTAGAATCACTTAATTTAATATTTTCATTTGAATGTATGTTTACACAACAGATATTGTAACAGATATTACTATTTTTAATAGTAATATTACTACATTTAAAATTGACCTGTTGGACATCCTTATACTGACCCATATAGCCTACTACATGTATACATATATTTTTGCTTTAGTACTTATATTGTTTGGGAACCGTTTTTTAAGGCTTAGTACTTTATTGTGAATATGTCACGACTGAAGGGTTTGTTTTGTGTTGTACCTACAGCTATGACTTACTCTAGGATATAGCACAGCTTATATACATTAATGCTTACATTATATAAAATAACAACATTTGTTTCATAACTGAATCAGATTTTTAATTTCTATCTAAACTGTCTAGTTATAACATTTATAGCTCCCTGAATTGGTGATATACCACAACATATTATAAGAAACCTCTGCCATCTATATTGTTTGAGAACAAATGCTGTGTATTAGTCTGAGTCACATATTCAACTTTTCATAACTGTCTTACCTTTTGCCACAATATGAGCAAGCTATATTTTCTTCATAAGATTTACTGCTTTATTAAGTAATGGGAGACATGCTAACCACACTCAAAGCTACGTGAGGTCAAGAAGCACCTATGGTCACAAGGAAGTGATGCTGCTATCATGACAAGACAAGACACATATTACAAAATGCAAACCGCAAAACATCATTCTTATGATAAACTCATGCGCCTTATCAGTGGTAGTTTTTACTTTGGTGATGGAGACCAGAGTCAAGCTTGAGTATTTTAGGTGGAATGCCGAGCAATGTGGAGGCTGCACCATGCAGAAAGTCTCTTCCTGTCTATTATCTAATTTCTTCTGTGATTCCCCATCAATTATTGCCTAACCATCCAAAAAATGGTTAGCAGACTTAGAGATGACATGGAAAATCAATATTTATCTTCAGCCTTTTATGCTCTTCATGTTAATCTCCTATTATAAGATCAGTCCCTAGAGTCGACACATCATAGGGTTAGTAAAATGGGAATGATTCCCAGTCAGCAGGGGTGTGATGGATGTACGAGAGCATGGGAAACTCAAAGAGGATTTTTTTTTATAGGTCTTTATTTTTTACGATGTTTGGGCAAGATAAATGTTCTGAAAAGCTGACCTTACTGGTATGTCATCAATGAATAAAGTTTAGGTAAACTTTGAACAGGAATCTGCACTTTTCCTTTTCATTTGGCAGATTTGTTTGTGGCTTTTTGGAAACACACACTGTGATTATTAATCATGAAGGGTGTGGAGCTGAAATTACTGGCAGGCCAGTTGAGGATAAATAGAAACCATTTTTAGTTAGTTATAACTGTTCTTGCAAATCATGTTGTTTTATGTGTGCAATGGCAACATAAAGGTCACGTTCTTTCTGATCCCATTTTTAAACCCTAGTTAGTGTGCAATGTTGCAATAATATCATAAATAATACCTGTAAAATGATAAAGTTTACTGCCAGGCGATATATTTTCTTTAAAAGAATTCGTCTTTCAAAGCCTACAGCGAATGGCCGGTTTGGACTACAGCGCTCTACTTCCTGTTTTAATGACGTCACTAGAACAGTTTTTGACTAAACTCCGCCCACATGAATACGTCAGTCGCCAGCTAAGCTAACGGCAAGCTAAGCTGCTATCAAATCACAACACACTAAACAAACTACACATTTCGATACTCGATACATATTTCTGAAGGAGGGACTTCATAGGACAAGGAAGACATCATCCTGTTTTGAGGACAATGAAAACAGCGCTATACAGATAAGTAAATTGTGTGAAAAATACCGCGTTTTTACATGTGAAATATAAACAAATTTTATTTCGCACACTGTATCACAATCAAAGCTTCAAAAACAATGAAAGAACAAAATCTTTAAAATTAGTAGAATAAACATTAAAAAAAATTTACATCATGAATGGGTGTTTTTTGTGAAATCGCCTATTAATCAGAACAAGCTTGTAGAAAGTTCAGACATTAGATCATCATGTAAACTCAAATGATCCCTGCTGAGAAAAACAGCTTAATAATGCCAAAATGAACAATGTCATATTGCCAAAAGATTAATAGATAACCATCTAGAGCAGACTACAATATCAGAACAAAATGACAAAATATGTTCCCCAGCTGTCACAGGGCTGTAGTAGCCTTTCAAAAAGTACAGCTTTGCACCTAAAATAGTTCATTAGTACCTATATTAGTATCTCAAAGGTACATATTAGTACCAAATGTATACATATCTGTGCCTAATGGTACATATCAGGACATATACAAGTACAGTCCCAGTGACAGCTGGAGTACATATTTTCACCTTTTTTTCCTAACAGTGTATTTCCCTGTCTAGTGGAAAGACACATAGTGGATATCCAGCCGGCACTGTTGACAGGTATAATCACAATATCCTGGAGACAGGATAGGAGAGACTATCGCTCAGCGTCTCTGAATTTGAACTTCTGCTCAGACCATGTGTTTGGTTTCCTGTAATCTTAACTGGAGTCCCATTGGTTCCTCTGATGATTCAAACTGCAACCAGAGATCTTTGTATTAGTCTGATCAGGTCATAGTTCTCGTGAACTGCCTATTGCTAAATGTTATACTGAATAAGTGGCCGACTTCTTGGAGTCTGGTAAACATCTGGGATTTTTAAAGTTGGGGGACTGGGGTGTAGCAATTTCCCTTCTCCACAGTTAAATTCCTCCGCATTGTGGGGTTTTTTGCAACAGACATGTCTCCTGGGGTGAGTTTGGGAGGGAGGTGTGCCAGAAAATGTTTACTGAGTTCAAAAGTGAACATTAATAAAGCATGCTGAAATACAACAGAAACTGAAATCGAATATTTAGTCAGTTTAGAATAAAACTTAAAAGTGGTAACGTTTTCTAAATATAGCAGAAGATGCATTGATTGCTCATTACCACAGACCTAACTTGAAACATTCGCTAGAAGAGAAGCTTATTTGAGGAAACAAAATCACCACTACCTTCTTACTTCGGGGCACAAGCTAAGGAATTTCACCTTAACAATATCCAAATGGATCATAAAACAAATAAGAGGACTTTTGATCAAATTCATCTGAAGAATTTTGTTAAATTTTGGCTAACTTGTAAAATCTTTAACTGTATTATCAATACAAGGAAGACACAGTTGTAATAAAATTTAATTTATTAACAAAATAAAATCAAGAATATTAAAGACACTTCTAAAAGATACTGAAATTACTAAAGGATCATAACGGTTGAAACTAAAGTGCGAATATAGAAAATAGAAATCTGTTTCCAATAAGGTGAAAACCTTATTGTTCATCAACTCCCGTCTTTCTCATTGGGTCTTCTTTGGTGCGTCAATCTGTTACACTTAGGGAGTAAGGATCTAGACTCACAAAAAAATCTTCTTTTCCATTTTATTTTCCATTCATAATTACAGGGAACCATAAAAATAAAAGGAGAATAAAATAAAACTTCCTCATAACTTCCTAAGAACCTTATTTCCCCTGGAACAAATAATTAAAGAATAATCTGTTAAACATTTGAAATTCAGTTATGCAATACTAAAAGTAGCTAACCTACAATGACAATACACAAACGGCAGGGTCTCTAAAAATAGAGGTTTGGTTAGTGATGTTTACGTTCTGTGCGGTCGAATGAGCTGTTCGATGGTGGCAACACTTCAACTGGTCAGGCTTTGCCGTGCTGCTGTGAGGAAGTAGTCAGGTTCCATTCAACAGCCTTAAACACGAAACACTGTGAAATGCTGATCTCCTGGAGCACAGAGAGGACCCTAGCAATCTGGAACACGCAGATGCTGCCCTAGAGCCGGTGCAGAAGGTCCTTCAGAATCTGCAACATGCAGATGAAGGTCCTTAAAATAAAGGTTTGCTCCCATGAGCTTCACCTTGATGCAGACGTCAGTTGTTGCCTTTCTGGACGAGAAGCTTGGAACGTGGTGTGATCCTTTGTAGTCTCTGGGAACACAGGCCAGGAACCCAGACTTGGTGTTGCTACTATTTCAATCTCTAGCACACAGGCTGGAGACTCAGAATGATGGCGTTACTGTTATTGTCTCTCTCAGGTGGAGACTCAAAACTTGGTTTGTTCTTGGTGATCTGCTAGTATCTCTTAGCACAGGCTGGAGACTCAGAATGATGATCTTGGGGTGTTGCTGTTACATTCTCTGGGGAAGAACGATCGAAAAACTTTGGGGCTCTGTTTCAATTTCTCGGGTGGAGATAATGAAACAAAAAATGCCTGTGGAAAAGGTATTTTTATCCTTTTCAGATAACAAGGAGTTTGCATATTGGTGCTTTTCTCTTGCAGAACCATGGCTGTTGATGTCAGAGGGATCCCACAGGCCTACCTTTCTTCACTGTGAAGAACTCATTTACATAGCATAAAGTACGGAGGTTATACTTTGTCTTTATAATTTCCTTACCAAACCAAGCATTTTTCACTTACCAAACCATTTCCAAAACACCCGTGGCATTGTACTGAATGTATAAAGCATAAACATGACAGCAAAATGTAACTTTATCATACATGCATTCATTCATATGTTAATAACTTATTTGAACATATGCATAACACAGATATGTAATTAAGAATCCTAGAGTCTCGAAACGAGTTTGAAGTCAAAAGTTAATGGTTTTATGTCCATTTTGTGCTTGAAATAATGTAAAGATTTGTCCCTTTGTTTTAGACAACACTGAGGTGTTAAAGGGGACATATCATGAAAATCTGACTTTTTCCATGTTAAAGTGCTATAATTTGGTCCCCAGTGCTTCTATCGATTCATCAAATGTTTTTAAAACAACCCAGTAACTCAGTTTTGGTAAACATTTCTCTTCAAGCACGTGAAAAATAGGTAATTGAAATTTGGCTCCCCTTGTGATGTCAGAAGGGGATCTTATTATAATAATACCGCCCCTTAATCTGCACTATCCAACCATGACACTTCCATTTAGTGCAGAGAGAGAGAATAATTGACAGCACAACTGAGTTTCAATTTCAACAAACTACCATTATGGCAATCAGTGTTTGCATTTTATCAGCTCATTTGCATTAAAATGGACACACCCAAAAATGGCTAATTTTTGCTCACACCTACATAGTGGCAATTTCAACATGCTAATAAATTAACTGTGGGGTATTTTGAGCTAAAACTTTACTTATGCACTGTGGGGACACCAAAGACTTTTTTACATCTTAAAAAACTCTCATAATGTGACCCCTTTAAGGATTTTTACGATCACCCTGTGGCTTAGGATGAGAGTGCAGCGGGTTTGGATGGATGATAAGAAGAAATGCTGTGGACCAATCAAAGCGTCCTCTTCGTCTCAGCTTTCGAACTGAGATCAGCCATAAAAGGTGTCTGGCAGTTGTCCTAGCAGCCTTATCTGATGGAACTGGGCATTTGTTTAGTTAACCCACCAAAATCCAATCCTAAACTCTTCTCCATGGTAGTTGGGGAGGGCTTGGAATGCTTTGTCATATGCTGTTCACACTATTTCATTATTTATACTGTAACCTAAAATTAGAGAAGTCAATAGTTGAGACTGTGTGTCATTCAACACAGTTGCAAAATAAAACATTTCCTAACATCTTTGTCATATGTATATATCTTAAAGTTGCCTAGTTGTTTTTGAGACTCGAATGTAATACATTGATCATATTGAAAAAAGAACGGAATGGAATATACCCTGAATAGATAGATAATGTTGGTCTGTTGTTTAGTCTCATATCCCATGATACTTTCTTCCAGTAAGCATCAGCTTTAGCTTCAAGCAACTTTGAGCATGCTGGCTGGTTAGAAGTGGTTTTCCTCTAGACTGTTACTGCATATAAAGATAAAATAGATTTTATAAAAAGTGTGAGTGGAAGTTGTGGTCATAATGCTAGGGTGGATGTGAGTTAGTTCACTGTATGTATAGGATTGGTTAAAATCCCCACTGTGAATATTAGTTTTTATGGATCACACATGGTTTATTAGATTAGGTGAATACTTTTTGAAAGTCTTCCAAAATTTATATACAATTAAAAATTTAATCTGACAGCTCTTTGCCTCTATTTAAGTTTTTTTAATATTAATGTATAGCTGCAAAGTCATTCTAAATGAGGTTCACACTATGGTGTTAATTTATAATGACAAATGAAATTGTATGCAACTGCATCATTTGCAATCAATGGGAACCACTGTAATGCTTTTTGTCTTTTCTAGCACATCCTAATTTCTCCATCGCTGTAAAAAACAGGTTGTTAATCTTTCTGTGTGTCTTGTATACAGTAGTGTATACTTCTAGCACACAGGAATACTACAACACTAAGTGTACAGTTTTACTAATGTGCCTTTTTAAATTACAGGCTGCACTGCTGTATAGATGTATAGATAATTTGCTGGAAATCCATAAAAGGTCTGTGACCAAAATGGAAGATATAGTCAGAAAACCCACTATATGGCTGGTATTCGTACTTCTGCCAAATAATTAAGACCAGATTTTGAAACTGGTGTGTCATGGAAATGTATTACATCACACTACTACCACATGCGTGTCTTCAGAAATGCAATACTTTGGTTTTACGTTTAAGTCTGCTCATGGTTTTTCAAACTCAGTTTTCCAGACGTCTGGCCTTTATAGTTTGAACCTAAAGGGATTAGAAATGAACATTCCTTATGACATGTAAAATATTATTTTATGTTTTTTCAAGAAGTATTTTCTCCAAAATGACAATTTTCCAGAGTTCAAGTTTTTTTAAATTAGAAATGTCATGAAGAGATGTCAAGTGTGTAAAAACTCACTAAACGGATGGATTGCTAAAAAGAATCAAAACTACAATGTCATACTAAATGACACTTTATTAAAAAATTAAAATAAAGAATCATCCACGGTTGTTTTTTAGATGGATTTTATTTATGCTGCTGATAAACTATTAAAGATCATTTATAACATTTAACCTCCTAAGACCTGAGCTTTGGTCTGCCTTGCATTTGAGAGATCTTCCAGCTATTTGGAGTTAGGAAAAACCAATAAATATAATAATCAAATATTTTTCTTTGAACATGAAGCAGTGTAACTGTTCACATTTGTGTGCAACAGGTTCCAGATACACAGAAGTTTACTGAACATATGACGATGCCAACGGTCTAATGTATGATGGGGAAATGCCAGCTCCACCACATTTTGAACCAAAGACGATCATGAGACTATCATCTTGATTCCCATTGTGTTGCAATTAATCTAAAGTCTTACTTGTAAATTTGGTGCTTTCCTGGAAAACAACTACACATTTTAAAGCCCCTGGCATCCTGTTTACCATGTTCCTGTTTACATTTCAATCTCCGTAATAAGTTAATGAAGCAACTATAGTGTCTGACCAACCATACTGTCACGACTGTGTGGCCATTAAACGTTAACAAGTTGCATCAATGTTATGTCACACTACAAAAATACCCGCTTCCACTTACATTACAGTTAAAAACCACAGGAAGCAAGTTTGTCAAGGGTTAATTGGGTTAAAAAGGTGAATTCTTTTTTTAGTTTATATTTGTAGCTACTAACAAACTTGAGCTTGATGACTAAACCTCATCATCACAGAGCAGAATACCTGTTGGGTTAAGACTAAAAGTTCATTAAAAATACCATATTGAATATGATCATGAATGCAATGCATTTTTAACATAATTTAATTTAATATGCCCCTAAAGTAGTTGTTTAAACAAGACAAAAACCCCAATCACACAAGCGAGAGGGAAAAATATTGGTTCCAGACAATAAGGATTGAGGTTATAGACTGGTCAGCTCAATCCCATGATCTCTACCCCAGTGGGGTGACATTAAAAATGCAGTTTCTGAAGCAAAACCTAAAAATTTAAAGGAATTGTGGATTCTGGGCTGAAATACTGTTTCTATGTGCCAGAAGTTGAGACTCGATTTAACAAAGATATGCAGCAGTTATCAACAACGATTATGCAACTAAATATTAGTAAATTAATAATTTAAAATTAAGTTAAATCTTAAGAATGCTTTGTGCTTAATGCATTGATTTGCAATTGAATGTGTAATGTTTTTAATTCATTTGAAATAAGCCTAAAAAACATTTTTGCACTTATTTAATGTTTTTGATGAAGCACTGTAAATTCACTTTGTAATTTGCACTTTGTATTTTTGACCTAAGTAACACCCTGATAGGATTAAACCAATTATAAAGGGGCATGTTTTGCACTTACGTTAGCATTACAAAAAAAATCATGTTTTCTGCAGAATGTTTAGCCAGAATATTGTTCTCACAGTCTGTGCTGCACAGTGTCGACAGGGACAGCTGGACAAAACTGCACTGGAACAGGGCCACCTAGAAAAATGTAGTAATTACATTTTTTTAAATGTTTTTCACAGCAACTCTTATTGCTATTCTTTATAAGAAATTACCTGATCACTTCAGTAGGAAATGAACTCAAATCCACTTCCATATTGTTATGGCAATGGTAGGCTACATTCATTAAAGACACATGGAACATAAAGTTTTTTTACATCATCAGAGTAAATCATTCCCACAATATAGCACAAAATAGTGAAACACATACTAAATGAAAAAGCTTAAGATGGGGACAGCGTTAGATTATAAAGATATAGATATCAATATATGGACAGTTCTTACAGTGCCAAATCAAAAAATTGATAAAAAGTATACATTCGATCACATTTTTTATGTATATTACAAACTTACTAGTAGGTAAAACAACGCAAAAGTACTTTTACGAGTAACCTACACACAAGAATAAGATTATAAACTAGAACAAAACGTCTATTCATGTTGGTGAGAGCCTGAGGTACGTGCTTGGATCACTGGAAATAAACCCACTACCCGGATAACCATATATGGTCAGAAGGTGCGCGTTACCATGGATGTCAAGCCAGTGACAAAATCCCAAAGTTAAGAAAGGGGCGGGCGCTATTCATGAGTCATGACGTGTGCACGCTCTTTATAAAAGCACGCGACTGCTGGAAGATTTAACTGATAATCGCTCCACAGAGGAATACACCTAGCGATATATTTTTGCATCATAATCGGATTATTTGCTGTCACAGACGATGGAAAGCAGAATCACTATGCTTTGTGCACTTTTTCTTGCCTGCTTTGCTTTCGTTTACGGATCCCCAGGTAGGTTTTAAGCATTGATAAAGATGTAAACATATGTGAAGTTATTTCTTATAATATATGTATACTGCGAGTAAAATGTATTAGCCGTTTTGAAGTGTTTTGTAGTGAAGCACGAGATAATACTAATTTACGCATAACGCATCCAAGATTATTCATCCAGGATCACAGTCGAGCATTGTATTTAATGTATGGCAGTACAGTGATTTTATTTTCTCTAGTATAGTATAGTGTATATAGTGTAGCATATATGAACTTCATTGTTGTTTCTATTCTATGCTAATTAAAGATTGTGATACATAATTAAGCCACGTGATATATGTCACACTGTTGTGTACAGTATTAATGTGACTGATGTTTTCTGTCCTCAGCATCAGTACCAGTGCACGCACTTACCAAAGCCACATATGTATCCTGGACGTCTTACAATTTCAAGACTATTCTAACATGGGGGCCTAAACCTGTCAACTACACATATACTGTTGAATTTTATAACAAGTAAGGAGCTTTATTTTGTTTTACTTAAACAGTTTAATTAAATTAATTTACATCTTAAAATGTAAAAAATATTTCCTGTGAATATAATCAACATCTTTTTTTGTTTACTACAGATCTGGTATAAGCAGGCAGAGAAATCCCCATTGCATTAGAAGCACCGAAACTGAATGTGACCTGACCAACGAACTTGTACATTTAAAGGAAGATTATACTGCGGAAGTGCTCTCAGAACCCCTGCCTGGCATGAATGCTGACCACGAGGAGCTTCCCTTTACCAGATCAAAAATATTCTGCCCATATAATGACAGTGAGTGTCTTTACCCTGCATTCTCAAATCCATTGAAACAAACAAACTTTGCACTAATAATGATCTCATCCTGTAGCTTTGATTGGAAGACCTGACTTCAAGCTGATGATGAGTGCAGACAATAAGCTTATGCTCATCATATACGACCCAGTCACGGCTCTGGTCAAAAATAACAAACCTCAAAACATCCGTGACATCTTTAAGAAAAGTCTCAAATACAAGATTACGTACAACAAAGCTGGAAGCACTGGAAAAGGGAGTATCAGATTACCAGCAAGCATACTAATGAAAAAATTCCCCCAAAATTCTAATTCTCATGTGGCTTCATTTGTTTACAGAAAATAGAAACGGTGAATGAAAATAAAGTGGATTTGAGTAAACTGAAATTAGATGAAGATCAGAGTTACTGCTTCAGTGTGGCGGCATACATCCCCTCTAGGAAAGGAAACAAGAGAGTTGGGGAATGGAGCCTTCCCAAATGCTCATCACAAGAGAACAAGTCCATTTTTGAAGGTAAAAGATTTATACTTAAATGCATTAACATTTTTATTCAAAACGACTTACAAGAAAAAACAGCATTGCGATTTGTCAAGGAAAAGCAGTAACATAAGAAGTCCCTTACAGTTTACAAAGTTTTCACTAATCATTAGAAAACACAACCTGTATAGACAGACTAAAGGCTGGATTGCACTACACAATTTAAACTTTTTAACATTAACCTTTAACAATTTAACATCTGCCCAGATTTGTAGCTGGGGTGTGATGGGGCGTATAAGTGCATATTTATATTTTAAGACTTGAGTTTTGGAGTAAACACTAAAATATTTCCTCAGATATCTGGCTAACCATTAGACCAAGCATGCAGGGTCCCAAAAGAATTGGAAAAAAATGTCAGTGCATGTATTTTCATAAAAGTATGTTATGTTTAATGTGTAATCTTTATGCTTTTCAGCAGTAGTCATTTTCACAGGCAAGTGTGTGTTGCTTGGTATTTTAAAGTGTTCAGATTTTGAAAGTCATGTAGTGTAATTCAGCCTTTCCTTAAACAGTCATTTAGTTGTCTGAAACATTTTTTAAAAATAAGATTTGGTTTTCTAGAACTGTAGTGTTTTGGAAAACAGGGTGGTTGTTATGTGTAAAGAGGCCAGATCAGGGGTGGTTAACAGTAGTAGGAGGGATGACCTACCATTAGTCAGATGCTGACCAGGAAAGCACAGCTGAGCTGAAATGTGACTCCCTTTAGTTGTGTGGGAACTTATGCACCTGGAAAACATTTCATATGAACTCGCATTAACACTACAAATGTTATTTAAGCTGGATAGAACAGAGCAACTTATCCTAAATTTATTGATAGCTTTTCTTTGTGTAGCAAATGCTGTTTATTTTTTTAAATTGCATACTGCATAACTTAAGCATATTTTATAACGTAATATTGACATTTAAGTAACATTATATCATTCTTTCTTTTCTAGAGTATGGATTGGCTGTGCTTGGCGGAGCAGCTGTTGGTATCCTGCTTTTGGTTATTGCTTTAATAGTTTTGATTGTGCTGTGCTGCAAAAGACTGCAAAGACCAGCAGCGAAGGAAATCATCACAGTCTACACTCTGACCTAGAGGATTATAACATGACATTGACCTCAGAAAGGGACATGCAGCTGGACTGTAAACCCTTTTTTTTGCTGGGATGGATAGTTTCTGTGTATTTTTAACACATCTGGAGCATTAGACTTGTTTCTGTGAAACACTACATATGTACATATCGGACTTTAAGTACCATTTAACATGCAACTATTTATTTTCGTCATTAGCTTCTATATGTATATAAAGTTTTATATGTATAGAAGAAACTATTTAATGTTCTGAATATCTATATTTTTAAGCATAAATTATAGTTTCTGTGAGTTTACAAATAAATAAATTATTATATTTTTCATGGTTTCATTTTTGGTTTTGTACCTTGATTCCCTTTTTGTATAAATTTAGGGATTTACTCGGATTGTGCAACAAAAAGGGCATTACAAGTCCTGTGGTCTCCCTCACCTCAGTAGCTCACCCTTGTGGTTAAGACAACGTACTGCACATAATTTAAAGGGATAGTTCACCCAAAAATAAAAGTTAATTTTTTTTACCCCTATGTTGTAAAAAACCTGTACAAATGTTTTTAGTCTGATCGATACGAAGGAAGATATTTTGAGAGATGTTTGTAACCAAACCGACCTTGAGCCTCATTCACTTCCATACTAGGAGAAAACCAGGATCAGATGATTGTTGATCCAAGATCACATCTTACTATAGGCTTGTTCGACTTAATTTTGTCAGTTCTTGCAGCACCGCATGAAGTCGAACAAGACTTTTGTGAAATCACTGCGTCTCTCTAATGACAGGGAGGGTTTGACTGAGGGGTGGGGCTTAGCTAGGAAACCCCTCCCATAAGCTTTTACATAATTCGAACACTTGAGAAAATAATACTATGGAAGTGAATGGGGCTCATGAAGTGTTTGGTTACAAATATGCCTAAAAATATCTTCCTTTGTGTTGATAAGAACAAAGAAATTGTAATATTTTACAGTAAATGAAAGAATTTTCATTTTTGGGTGAACTATTCCTTTTAAATTTGATTAAATTCAAACAATTGTGCATACGGTTTGTCATAAGATTGCATGTAGTGTATTTTAAAATAAATATCACACAATACAAAATTTCAATGCAGGTTTTATAATTCTGCAAATTTGTAAAATTAGAGAATTTATCTGCTTTTGTAAGGCACTACGTATGTACATACAGTATATTAATATAAATATTTAGTTTACAGTCTTTTTTTAGGCTTATTTATCTCATAAAATTACTTTTACATGAAATAAATAGGTAAAGACAGCTAGTTACAATTAAATAATACAGTTTTCATGTAGTTAAATACACATGGCATGCAGCGGTATGGACAAAAAAGAATAATAAAAAAACTTAAGTGACCCCAGTCCTTTCAATATTCCAGTTCATGTCTCCATATTTCAAATCAAGGACCAGTAAAAACACTACCTTTAGATTACAAATGCTTGATTCTTAAAAAAAAAGATATCAAACCCAAATTTCTTCCTTACAAACATCATTTTAGATAATGAACCTCTCCCTGAGAGATAATTTATCGACAAGAGTTACAATTGTTTCCCTCAAATGAGGAAAAGCAGTTATATATGAACAATTATGTTTTATATAGAGAGTTAAGAAACTTGCCTTGTGCAGACTGATATTGCTTCAGGTCCAAACATGTGATATAGGCCTTTCATATTCATGAAACACTAGTGTAAATCACCGGTAAAATCGTTCTTACATAAATCACATTCATACAACAACTAACGTGCATAATTTCACATAGAATGTACAGAGAAATGTTATCACGAATAAGGCCTTATTTCATTATTATGAGCCAAACTCCACTGTGTCCTTTGTTATGTTTTTAAACTCATAGTTGCCTCTTCCATCCATCTGCAAGTAATACTAAAAAAAACAAAAAAGGTTTTTTTCAAATTCACAAGTTGCTTAAGTCACAAAATTTTTGAAAACTTTATAATGAAAGATGAAATCAGAGTTTTACCTCATGGTGTTTCCATAGTGATTTCCTATGGGAGACTGTGAACAGCGTGATGCCAACCTAAACAGATGCAACAGACACATCCAGCTGAGCTTAAACAACACTAGTTTCTTCAGTAAACACCCACAGCATGTTAGCAATCCAGTGGTATGCATTATTTTCTTAGATTTGTTCTTTCACATAATTGCAATTATTATCATGGACATATCATGAAATTCTGACTTTTTCCATGTTTAAGTGCTCTTTCAGTGCTTCTATCAACCTAGAAAATGTGAAAAAGATCACCCCAGTAACACAGCACAAGCATGTAAAAATATAGGTCATTACAATTTGGCTCCCTTGTGATGTCAGAAGGGGATAATACCGCCCCTTAATCTGCACTATCCATCCAAGGCACTGCACTATCCAACCTGCATTCTGACTTGTTAACCCTGTTTAAGAGTTGGATTCCTCGTGCTAAACATAGTTACACATGACAGAGTATTTGCACTTCATCAGGGTTCGCACAAGTTTCTGAAAGTTTTTTTCGATCATGAAAGATTCATACATAGCATTCTTGCTTTATGGGCAATTTCAGTTCAGGAAGTCCTTATATGGGCACTTTAACTGGAATAGGGCACGCACACACCAACCAAGAGCTGACATGAAATCAATGTCACTAAAGAAGTGTGTTATTGTTTGTAAGGGAAATAAAAGCTTGTTTAGCTTTCCAAAGAACTCAGCCTTTTGGAAACAACGGATATAGTTTGTTTATTCGATGTAGCAGCGAAGTTGTGCATGTGTGTTTGTTTAATGCTGGATTTTGTTGAAATGAGACCATGAGTGTCAGGCGGTAAGTAAATCTGCATCAAATGTCTCTGTTTTGTAGGCAATTGGTGCGTATGTGCATACAATGTAAACGACACAAACATAGTGAATCATTAAGTTTTCAAGGGATAGTGTGATGATGTCTTGTGTGTGTTGCTTGCTAGTGACTCACTCCACCCGCTGTATGCCTCCAGGAGCTCAGGCTTATTCGGAAAGAATCGGTACAGCTGATCTGTCTTTTATAAATCTGATAAAACTAAATATTCTTTATATATACACATTACGGAGGATGTAATACTGCTCTATAGGTACTCAAGATTACCATGAGATAAGCAGAAACAGCATGCGTTATGTGAGCTATAGGAAGTTACCTTTCGGCAGTGGCTGTAGATGAAGTCCTCTACATCAACGCTCACAGCACTGGTGCACTCATCCAGAATGGCAAACTGTGGCTTGTGGTAAAACAAACGGGCCATCTGTATAATTACATAAAGAAAGCATCTAATGATTCACCATTTTTAACCTATTACAGCTTAGGATATGATGACAATGCAGAGCACATTAACGTCTGAATTAAAGGGATAGTTGAAAATTCTGTCATCATTTCCTCACCATCATGTTGTTCAAAACATGTATGCATTTCTTTATTTTGTTAAACATTACAAAAGATACTATGATAAATGATGGTAACCACACAGTTTTCGTACCCATTGACTTCTATAGTAGGATAAACAAAGCTATGGAAGTCAGTGGGTACCTTCAACTTACTATCTTTCATCAAAATATCTTTATTTGTGTTTAACAGAAGAAAGAAACTCCTACAGGTTTAGAACGACATGAGGGTGAGTACATTTTTGGGGTAAACTATCCGTTTAACCTAAATAGAGCAATGCGTCCGAGCTTACAGCCATCCTCTGCTTCTCTCCTCCACTGAGGACATCCATCCAGTCTTGCACACTCTCCCAGCTGCCCTCTCTGTCTAGGATATGTCCTAGCTGGACATTGTCCAGGTATTCCCTCAGCACCTGACCAAATAATACATATATTAACAGTTACTTCTATATGCATCTCATACTAACAATATAAATTCAATTACTAAGGCTAAAGTATTCTGAACTGTGGGAATTGTTGTGGTTATAAATGCTGCATTTAATTCAAATTTGGTTATCCAACCATAAAGGAATTATTTTGCCTGACACTTGAAAAATGGTGCAAAAAGAAATGAACAGATGTTTAACAGATGCTTGGTTGTCAACAAGAACGTTTACTAGCAAGCAAATTAAAAAGGATGGAATGCAATGCTAGCATTTGTTCTGCAGATGTTAAAGTATCCACAGTAAAGCTTTTTACCAATTTTTGTTTTACCACCTGTCTCTGCAAACAGTTTTTATCTTTACGTAATGGAGAAACTTTGCCTTATTTATGCATTTTATTTGTCACCCTGACTCACATCCACATATCTGAAAAATGGGAGTTGTGGGTTTGTTTTCTAATTCTTAGTTTAGAAACTTTTTAAGGGGAATGGAAAACAACAGAATAGCATCAAGGTATCGATATACATATAATGATCCTGGTTTCTATAATAAATACCTGATCAGAAGTTCCTTTCTTCTTTTGATCTTCGTGTGTGTCAGGATAAATCACCTGATCTCTAAGAGAACCCAGGGTCATGTAAGGCCTCTGAAGGAAAAATCACATAAATATGAACCTCTATAGCACATTGTAACATGTTTACATAAAAAAATTAGGACCTTAGTGAAAAGAGGCTTTCAGCTCACCGCACCTGAGGAACGTAGAACAGCTTTCCTCTCTCTGGTTTCGTGAGGCGACCTCCATACAGAGGCCACAGCTGGAAAGCAAAGAAACATTGTCAACAAATAAAAGGCACTGAGGCTATTGAAGTTCATACAGATCTGGTAAAACACATTTCTAACCTCTCCAAGTACTCGAAAAAGGGAACTCTTCCCACAGCCATTTGGACCACAGACCAACACATTTGTCCCTGATGACACCTAGAAAGAGATGAAAGAAAAGAAGATACAAAACCAAAGTCAATCTGCTTTAAAATAACATACAAATTAGGATTAAAAATTTTTACTTTTAGATACACTAACCTCAAAGGATAAATCCCGGATTAGTATGTCTCCATTTGGTGTGGCTAAAGGTATGTGTTCAAACCTGGTAAAATACAGAGGACATGCTCTGGATGAGGCACACGTTTAATATTTCAATGTTGCTTTCTGGAACATCAAATGCGAAACATCAATTAAGAAACATACAAAAAAACAGTAAAAACTAAAAGTAATGCATACAATTATTTAACCAATATTTGAACAAAACTTTTTAAATTTAATATTATTTATTATGAATAAACTATACATTGTAAACATATGTGACATACTGATACTGATACATATGTCACATACTGAACATATGTGACATACTGATACATGAAGATCATTACTTTCCAAGAACTGCAGACTTACAGTAGACAGAAAGATCATTTCATCAGATTACTTACTTTATAACGTTGTCAGCTATTATGACTTCACCTGTCCCTGGTATTAGAGGGACATTTTGGATTGTAGTGTCTGCAAAACAAAACCATAAATCAAAAATAATACAAATAATACAGACATTAAAGTACCATTTTTAGTGGAATAAGTATATAAAATTGCATTTAAACTAAACAGTTAAACATAAATGCAAGCTAGTTCAGACCTTTGGCTCGTTCTGAGACCATAGTCCGCTCATATCTGCCTGAATTCAGCTCTTTGAGAACTTCTTGAATCTCTGTGATTCGTGCAGTGAACCTAATAAATCATCAATATAGTGTCAGACCCCCAGAGAAACAAACATATGCTCATGAACAATATGAAAGTCACATAGCAAAGGAGGAGGCGAAGAAAAAACATCGAAAACAGTCACCCGGACAATCTGGTCATATCTCTGCCTGCCAGGACGATTCTTCCCAGGGCCTGTGCCAAACTCATCAACATCCGTCCGCTCTGGTAATAATCCTGGACCACAGGAACAAACACAGAGAAACTTTTGTCTTCTATGTAAACACATAAATCCTTAATAACCTAATAAACCAATTTTATGAAGACAATGACGAACAATTAATCAAAGAGAGTTCAAAGATGAACAATTATAAGTGAAACATTATCTGTTTGTTCTCTCACACAAGATTTGCATAGCAAACCACAACTGAATCACTGTAAACTCCTCTTACAAATATCTAGATATTCAGTCAAGCTCTGTTCCAAAACCTAGTGAGCTGTCCATGAATGCAGCATTTTAATGCATCAAAGGCAGGTCAGTTGTGAACCAGTCTGTGAAAACCCAGGGCAAATTTTTTGCTGTGATTTGGTATTTTCCACATAAACTCATCCTACATAATAAAAAAATATAACCTTGATATCTTTAATGTTGACTGAGTAAGAAAATGTAAAAGATTGAAATTAAAGGGAAATCAATACATGTAGCCTTTGCAGAGAAGCAATTCTGAGAAATTCTTATGATAAGCTTAGTAAAAAATACAGGTACAAAAAGCAGTGATAAAATTTACCACAGTATTTTTTGTGTTAATAGTTTATGCTTAAGTAAAATATCTTCTTGTCTTCTCATGTCCCATGCAGATAATATTTGCATGATGCTTTGATTGGGTGCCTGCCTATATGCTGTAGATTTAAACCAGCTAGGTATGCGCTAGGCTTTCAAATTAAGCTTTGCTCACAATTTTAAATATCCATCACTTGGCTTGTAATTATGGAGGACCACAAGAGTCATGCAAAATGTAATAAAGAACTTCAATATTTAATAACTACCTGGACAATAAAAATAGCAATTAATAGATTTGTTTAAAAATTCATTAATTAATCTATAAATAAATAGACAAAGTTATAAAAAAACATTATGTAAGATTTTATTAGGCAATAAAAAGTGAGATTATAAAAATAACGTTGAAATGAAATATTAATCCATTAATAAATAGTTCAAATTAATATAACAATTTATAAAAACAACATAAAATACTCAATAAGTTCATCATTTTAAATTGCATTTATAAATTCTTAATTAAATAATGGAATTTCAAAATGTATTTCAAAAAGCGATTTAAAAAGAGAAATAAATAACTGGATTTATAAATTGAATTACAAATACAGGTTTAAATTAGGCATTTAAAAGGGCATTTCCGTTTAACTTTTCTGTTTTCATTTTCCCAATGATTCTCCTTATTCTCCTTATTATTATTTCGCTATTGGATTTGCTTTTCGTTTTAGCCTCTCTATTTAGCTTTTCCGTGACTCTTTGGGTCCTTGCAAATGGTCAAATGAGAAATGCAAATTAGCTATGGCCAGGAGGATGTAACAAGCTCGCTGATTGGCTCTGATTGTACGTCATGCGCAGATTTATAGATCTCAGATGAGGACCCAAAGAGTCACGGAAAAGCTAAATAGAGAGGCTAAAACGAAAAGGCAAATCCAATAGCGAAAAGAATAAGGAGAACCAACGGGGAAATGAAAACAGAAAAGTCAAACGGAAATGCCCTTTTAAATGCCTAATTTAAACCTGTATTTGTAATTCAATTTATAAATCCAGTTATTTATTTATCTTTTTAAATCGCTTTTTGAAATACAATTTGAAATTCCATTATTTAATTAAGAATTTATAAATGCAATTTAAAATGATGAACTTATTGAGTATTTTATGTTGTTTTTATAAATTGTTATATTAATTTGAATTATTTATTAATGGATTAATATTTCATTTCTATGTTATTTTTATAATCTCATTTTTTATTGCCTAATAAAATGTTACATAATGATTTTTTTTGTAACTTTGTCTATTTATTTATAGATTAATTAATGAATTTTTAAACAAATCTATGAATTGCTATTTTTATTGTCCAGGTAGTTATTAAAAATTGAAGTTCTTTATTACATTTTGCATGACTCTTGTGGTCCTCCATATGTAATGCCTTACCTCGAGCCGTTCAGAATATGTGCTGGTAAGATGCCGCTTGTTTGTGACGTTCAGGAACGGCCGGCTAATAGCCAGATAGCCCACCGCCATTGCTATGTCTGGAGGGGTTTTTTATGCATCATATCAATCTCAATTTAAACTAGAAAGTAAATAAGTAAATGTGATCCTGGACCATAAACCAGTTATAAGGGTCAATTTTCTGAAATTGAGATTTATACATAATTTCCATTGATGTATGGTTTGCTATATAGGACAATATTTGAAAAATTGAGGGTGCAAAATCCTAAATATTAAGAAAATCTGCAAATAAAGTCCTTAGCAATGCATATTAGTAATGATACAAAATTGTTTTATATATTTAAGGTAGGAAATTTGCAAAATATCTCCATGGATTATGATCTTCACTTAATAATATCATAATGATTTTTGGCATTAAAAAATGCATAATTTTTACCCACACAATGTATTGTTGGCTATTGCTACAAATATACCCGTGTGACTTATGATTGGTTTTATGGTCCAGGGTCACAAACGTATTACATGGATTCTGCTGCCATCTAGCAGGCAATATCTACTCACATTTGGCTATGATGCTGTCCATGACACCCATTGTGAAACGGAAGTGTATGAAACGACTCAAGTGGTCAACCTATAAAACAACAAGTCCCGTTGAAAGCTTCACTCATTAAGTATGTGAATTAATTAATAAATAATAATTTTCCTTACAAGTTTCTGAAAGATTCCATTTAGGGTTTGCTTTTCTCTCCTGCTCCCATTGTAGAATGCAATCTCCTCACTGAAACGACATGTACAATATTTAAGTTTGTCATTCTTGAAATGACTCAAGAACACAGGCGACCAGGCAAAGGGAAAGATACCAACAAATACCTGTTAGTGATGAGCCTTGAGTTGATGTATCTGTACTCCCCCTCGTACCGCTGCTCGGTCACCGTCATCTTGCCAATCGGCCTGCGCAGTCTCGTCAGGAGCAGACTGGACAAAACCAGATAGCCCAGTAAACTGGCAGGACCCTAGAGAGGCACAGGCAGATGTTGCAACTTAACACAGTGGAAGCGGAGAAACTGAAATATTTACCGAGTTCTTTAATAGGGAACACTTACAAGAGCACCTATGGATGTGTTCAGTCTAAAGACGTATATCAATATGTCTAGTAAAGGCTGCAGAAAAAAACGTATATATTAAATATTCATAACCATAAAAATAAAAATCAATATGATAGGACATGTAAGTATGATTGGTGCTTCTGTTACCTTGCTGATGTTGGAATAGAGATCTACCACACTGTTACAAAACTTCTCCACATCTGTAGTTATCAGCTGGTCAGGGTTGGCAATGCGGTTATCCAGATTGCCAATTTGGTAATATGTAAATCCCCTGTTGTAAGATACAGTACAGCCGTGCAATAAACATCACTAAATGCATTAGAAAAAGGCTTAGTATAAGCGTAATAAATACAACTTACGTCAAATAGTCATTGTAAAGTTGACTTGTAAGTCTCACTCTAAAGCAAAGCTTCAGCTCATTGAGTCCCAGCTTTAATAAGTTATTTACTAGTGATATCTGTTAAATAGAAACACATAAAAACCATGAAAGTATGCACAAAACATTACAGTACTAAGGAAAAAGTCAGCTATGATGTATTTATTTATGCTGTCAGTAAAAGTGTTCAATAACAGGTTATATGGTCATAATACTGTACTGTATGTTGACTTGCTCCATATGAAACCAAACAGTGTTAATTGCATGACTGTGTGTAAATCAATCAATTTCTATATGTAGAAAGATTTTAAATCAACAACAAATTTACAAAGTATACACTGTAAAAAAAATACTTTGCTGCCTTAAAATTTTTTGTTAAATCAACTCAGATTTACAAGTCATGTCAACAGAGATGAGTTGTCACAACTTATAAAATATTTCATAAGTTATAACAACTCAGCTGTAGTTATAACAACTCATCTCTAGTCAAGATAAATAATAGTAAAGGGCTCATTATAGTCGTGCGTAGGTCCTACGGCGTAGAAGTGACGGCATTGGTTCCGCGTCGGTTTTCATTTATACTTTTGCGTCGTCGTCCGCGTCGACGTGCAAACACACGCGCAGACCGCTGTTAGGCAGTAACCACGCGTGTAACCACAATAGCAGAACATCAAAGAAGAAGAAGCTTAGCAAGTTAACCCACAAACGAAGAAGAAACAGCAACTTGTTGTGTATAATTTGAGAAGACCAGCAATGATGGAAGTAAAAAAAAAAAACTTTTGATGCAGTTTGAGTTAAATCACTCCTCAACTTGTCTCATCTTTGTTTTCACCATCACAAACAGAAATACCTATGACGCAGTTTTTTTTACCTGACGGGAGGGGGGGGGTGGTTCTGGTGGACCAATCACAGTGCTTGCGGTCCGTGTAGATCTGACACGCCGTTAAAATTTTTGCGAGGTGCACGTCAGGCTATGCAGAGCTACGCACAGGCTACGGATAGCCGCACGACTATAATTCGGGCTTAAGTTGAAATGACTTGTAAATCCGAGTTGATTCAACAAAAAAATTTAAGGCAGCAAAGTATTTTTTACAGTGTATCTTTATTGCTTAAAGATATTTATTAATATGAAATATAAACTGTTGATACACCAGACCTGTAAATACTGGTCAAGTAATTTAACCCAGTAACTCCAAAGTTAAGTCCACTTACAAAAGGCATGACCGTCATAAAGTTGACCAAGTATCTTTTGAAAGCATTTGTCGACCGTCCAATGATTGCACTGCAATACACACACACACACACACACACACACACACACACACACACACACACACACACACACACACACACACACACACACACACACACACACACACACACACACACACACACACACACACACACACACACACACACACACATATAACAGTCTTTATGTTCTTTTAGTCTAAAGGACTTACAAGAAAAACAGGACAGACGACCTTTAAGTGATCAAGCATGTTTTACAGGCACCGACACCCAGAAGTAGAAACTGCACCACCAAGAAACACACTGGACTACAAATTCAAACAGCGTTAAATCTAAGACATGTAACTTATATAAAAATGGATCATAATTTGAGATAACATCAATATTTATATAAAATATGCCCCCCCCCAAAAAAGGGAAAATGTGAGATAACGGGGGGTTGTTACAGTCAAAACTACACGTGTTCAAGGATGTATCATCTTGCATACCTCTCTATCATTGTCCCATTATGGATGATCCAGACATCGCAGTAGGTTCGAGCCATGAGCATGATTGCAATCATTAGCAAATACCCTGACTGTAATCACAAAACATCCACACATATAACAAAAGCTGTCACAGAGACTTTTATTCATCATCTAGCCAGATTGACAAAGCACTTACTTCTTTGCAAAAGGTCTCTGGCACCAGGATTTTCATGATATGACGCATGCGGCTGAAAAACACCTTGTCCACTGCAGCCTTGTCTGTTTTTCCATCTTTCTGAAAATGTAATGGGACTGGTTTAGTTTACACTAGTATTAAACAATTATTTTCCCACGTACAGTAGGGATGTTGCTTAGACTCAGATTGACACTTAAAGTACAGGTTAGAAAATACTTACATCTTTGTCAAACAGTGGTTTTGTTCCCTGACTCTCTCTATAAATAAACACGTGGGTAAAAAATGAGAAGTTTCAATGTTATTTCAATCTCATTACAAAAAGCATTTAATTACGTGCATAAATGAATAATCCACCATCCATGCGACCCATGCAATGATGTCTCAAGGTGGAATAGGTTAAATCTGTCACCGGATAAATAAATGGCATCAGACATAAGCTGGTCTTACCCTGTATTTTTCGCAGACAGTCTCTGTTTTATAATGTACGCGGCGAACAGCACTGCACCTGCGATTGAGGAATTACCGGCTGTCAGATACTTACTAACAGCCGCCATGTTCACTGTGAAACCAGGAAGCGACGGCAGGCAATGACGGACCCACGCTAAGCTTTTTTAAAACGAGACTTTCACCATGAAGCTTCTATAGGTAGTCGTGCATAAGGATACACAATGACACAGGCATATTCACATACAATGCTACGCACACACCTTAAGAACATGACACATGCGGATGTACATATGCGCGTGTAATGCTACAATCAGCCACAAGGCGTCGTCAAGGTCATGCTATTGTTCCAATACCGTCCTTAAATATTTGCAGATTTTATGTTGCGATAGAAAAATCACAAACAACAAAAAATAAATGGCGGGACAAATGAAAAATAAAAAAAGGGTTTATTTTAAATATTGGTCTATAATAAGAATAAAAACTGGAGATATGTTTTAGTTGATGATAATAAATAAACGTAAATCAGAAGCAAAAGCCTTATGTTTATATTTAAGGTATAGTGCTTTCTGCATGTGTGTTTAACCCATCATACAAATAAAATTGATGACATAATCTTTATGATTAAGCAATCAGCTAATATTTTCTATTTACTGTATTTTGGTGCAATTGTTGTAGTAATGTATTATTTTCTTTTGTTTTAACTGCAATGATTTAGGCTTGCAATCTTGTGAAAATCTTGTTAAACCAGTGATTTATTAATCAAGATGAGGTTTTTAGATCACAAGCTTTATATTAAAAATCCAAGTCCACATTCCTTAGTGATGTCATAAAATCCACATCTCTGTGGCAAAGTCTCCAAGTCTTACTTTATGATCCCATAATTCATATATAACCATACGTAACAGCTAAATACTATATACGCTGGACAAATAAATCGATGTAATTGTGCCTCTGACCTAATAAAAAATATTACTACAAAGATCAGTAATGATGTTGTACACTTTATTTAAATCACTGTGCTTTAATCCCACAGCAGCACGCATGCTATTTTGACGAGGAAAACAAGCGGATGGTGTTGCCGGACTACGCCAGCCAATAGGAAGTTAGCAGTGAGGTCACGTGAGTGAGTTTTGAGTCAAGCCCTCAGTAAGTTCTCCACTCGTTAGTTCTGAGGTGAAGTACGGTCGATTTGCAAGCGTATAATTTGAGCAGAGTTCATGGATTTACACAAGATTCATCTTCACATCTTTGCAATATGATGTTCCTGATGAAATATTCAAGTAAGTGTCACTCGTTCGATTCACACCAGTTAACAACTGAGCGTTAATTCGAGTTATCAGGGAAATTAGTTAGCTAACAGCGCTAAATGTAAAGCCGCTATGCATCGAAGAGGCATGTAAGTTACTGTATTATGATGAAGTAGTTATTAAATGTACCATATCAAGTCAAGTCAAGTCGGGTTCGACCAATAGCGAGATAACTGTTTAATGATATTTAATACTAATATTGGATTTTAACAGAAAGTTAAGTTTTGAGTTAACCCCCCATGTCAGAGACGAATTTAAGCCCAAATGTGTTGCTTAACACCGACACAAATGATCGATTTTTATATTTTATTGAATATTTGGTATATTTTTGTCCATTTAGGCAACATATCTGTTTAGACATCTTGTCATTTTAAGTGACATGTGTCAAACTACTGTTAAATGATAGAGATCTGTGCATTACTCACGTTCCACACTACACACAGCACGTCACGTATTGACAAAAGGCACGTACGTTACCTGTAATTACAGGAAACAGTCAATGGCTTTTCATATTTATAGCTAATAGATCACCATCGACTCCAATACATGCTAATTAATTTATGGGCAATGTGTTTATCAAGCTATGATCAGCATGTTAATGATCACCTGTTAGATCACAGGTTCCTAAACTTAAACAAGTATAATATATTTTAGGACTCGCCTCAATATTTTTTTATTGGTAATCTAGGGAAAATACACATTTGCTCTCGAGAGTTCTTAATTTACATATGAAATCTTAAGTTGAATTGCAGTCATATCAAATATATCATATCAAAGTTTGTAATTGCTAGTGAATAACTGGACTAACGTTGTCATTCGCCACAACAACACCTTAAGTGACTGCGCCCCCATCTTTTCCTACTGTGCAACTCCCAATTAGAAAAAACAAACCTGTCTTTGATGACACCTTGGAGCTACTTATAGTAAAGGACATTTAATAGAGTGACAACCACAGTGGTAAAAGTTTATGGAGCGATTTTACATTTACATTTCTTCATTTAGCAGACACTTCTATCCAAAGCAACTTGCATTTAAAAAAAAATCCTAGAAGCAAAAAGTAAGTACTGTATTCTTCAAAGCTAGCAAGGTTTGTACATACAACTAGTGCTGCAACAACTAATCATCCAGCTTGGTTAAAAGTATAGCCAGCTGCGGCACGTACCACAAAGCAGCAAGAGTCACGTGGCGACAGTAAAAGAGCGTGATGATTGACAGGAAGATGACAGAGCAAAAGCGCGAAAGAACGCTTGTTAACAAAGGTTTCATTTCTTCCTTTAATATAAATGAGTTTGTGTCTGTGTTTTATTGTTGTATTGGTTTTCATAATATACAGTGTAAAAGTAATGAACCACAAACTAAGCATCTGTATTAAGGTAAGGGGGAAATCCAGATCTTTTGTTTATTACAGTAACAACATATGTATATCACTGTCATGTAATCTGTTTTATTTTAAATAATATTTATACACATCAGGGTCTAATGTTGAAGATTAAAAATGAGTTTAGTAATCTGTGGTAAAGTTTCCTTTAATTTAAGTTTATATTAGTAAAACTCAATGTGTGGCTTTTGCACTTTTTAAAGTACACTTTTACACAGTAATTCTCTGATTTAGGGTTTTATTTTAGCTATAATAAATGAAAAATCTTTCCGATTAGTCGAAAATTAACGCCCGATTAATCGATTATTATCATTAGTTTGTTGCAGCCCTCCACGCAACCTTTGGTTACATCCTTAAATTTCACCATCCTCAAAACACAGGAAGAACATAAGTCTTGTAAAAGTGTGACTCTGCATCTGATGTGCTTCCTTTTGCTGTGTCAGTGATCATTTGTGATTTCTCCCGCTGTTCGCTCAGCTCTCCACTGGCAGGAGGGCGGTTGGATCTGCGGCTGAGGTGGCTCAGTAACGGCAGAAGTGGCTGCTGGAATGTTCCGACAGGGCAGCAACAGCGGGAATAAGCGCTTGTCAAGCGGTGCTCGTCTGTCCCTTACCAACAACGTGCCTCTGGCTATCGGCTCCAGCAAAACACAAGACATGGGCCGCAGCACTAAGACGACCCCCTTCAGCGCAATGGGCCTAGACCATGCCATCACCCCACCCGGAGGAGACCCCGACTACATCATGCAACTGGTCAATGATGTGCGCAAGTTTTCTGATGTGCTGCTGAGCCTTAAGGAGGCGTTTCACTCAAAAGGTGGGAGTCTAATGTTGTTTAGGTTTGTAATTTCAAATGCTTCCTATTAAGCTCTAACATTAAAGGTCCCGTTCTTTCTGTGTTTTTAAAGCTATGATTGTGTTTATGGTGTGCAATATAACGTGTTCATGTTTCACATGTAAAAAAAAAACAAAATTTTTCACACAATTTACTTATCTCTATAGCACTGTTTTCACTGTTCTAAAAACAGTCTGATGTCTTCCTTGTTCTATGAAGTCCATCCTTCAGAAATATATAACGAGATCTGATTGTGTAGTTTGTTTAGTGTGTTGTGATTCGACAGCAACTTAGCTAAACCAGAGCAGTTTGAGCTTAGCCGGCGACTGGCATATTCCTGTGGGTGAAGGTTAGTCAAAAACTCTTATTTCAACCGGGAAGTAGAGGGCTGTACCAAACTGGCCGTTCGCTGTAGGCTTTGAAAGGGGATTCTATTAAAGAAAATATATCGCTTTGCATTGAACTTTAAGCTTTATAATTTTGCAGGTATTATTTATGCTCTAACAGCAACCTTACACACCAACTAAAGTTTGAAAAATGGAATCAGGAAAAACGAGACCTTTAACTAACATTACTTATGTCAACACATTTACCAATACATTTTTAAAATCCAAAGTTGCATCTGTCAGCATTAGTTAACGCAAAATAAGCTAACACGAACAAACATTGAACAGTTGTATTTGTATTAGCAGTTTACATTAGATATTAATAAAGAACACACGTTCATTTGTTCATGTCAGCTAATGCATTAACTAAACAGAACCTCTTTGTAAAGTGTTACAGCTGTGGTTGATGTGGTATCACTGTTTGTGTTCGTTTCTGCTAAGCGTGCATGTGGGTAACTGTGTCAGCCCACGCAAATGCAGAATGCTTGTATACGCTGTTTTAGTGTTCCTCATTCCCATCACTGGAGGAGTGCCATGCCTGTCAGGATGCCATGGGTAAACTCCTGGCCATCCTGCTGAGAGTGTTTCTTTTCTGCTGCACAAGGCATCTATGATATTTGCCTCCTCCTTGAGCTACAACCAGAATAGATATGACTGCGCACGACCCAATGTTCCTGTTGAAAGTTTCTCTGTTTGGTTCTTCCAGGTGCTTTGTGTTCTTGTTTGCACTGTCTGTAACAGCCAGAAGGCTGTGTTCCTGTTCGACTTTCCCTTTTTAGAAAAACAGTTGCTTGCCATGTTGATTTTCGACCTGCAGCAAAAGTTAACAAAATGTTAACTTTAATGACAGAGCTGTGGAGTATAGAACTGGCCAATTATGGTTTGTGGCATTTACACATTTAAACGCTTTCTCATCTAAGAATAGCTAAATTGTCCCATCTCCTGCAAAAATACAGGATTTACTGGAGGGCTGGTCTTTTCCTAGTCTCCCGTTTTGTTTTATTATAAAAAGCAGTTCACCTAAAATGGAGATTTCCATTAAGTGTGGTGTATCTATGTGCTGTTTCTAACTGCACATTTGTATTTTAGTCTCATAGCGCACTACACTAATCTCTTCAAAAGAGGCTATTAGGGCTGCACAATTAATCAAGGATTACAATTAAGGGTTAAACAATTACATAATCATCAAAAGCCTCAAGTACAGCTGTCCATTTGTGTGCATTTTTCCAGTATGTTTGGACACCAAATACAGTGGTAAATTGGAGATTTAAAATTGATAAGTTGAGGTGTCCTTTAGCCGTTTTGAATTTTTTACAAACAACCTAACTCCCCTAATTGTTAGTTATTTACTAGGGATGCTCCGATATTACGGAGATGGCAACCTTCCATTAGAAAACACGCAGCGCCTCAGCCAGTCAATAATGATGATCAGTGATATATGTTGCGGGCATTCAGGGTGTAACGACAGTCAGTTACAGTTTACATTTGACAGTTTCCTGCCATAATTTAAGATTACATTTTAATCTGTTCATTAAAAACGGCTTCTGGTCTCCTTCTCTGTATATAGCATGGCTTCCCTGAAGAGGATCTTTGCTTTCAGTATCCTAAACGTATTTGCATTTTCTGCGTCGGACCCTCTCAGATCCACTGCGGATGTAATTTCGTTACGTTGGCAGCCAGCCAGCCTCGTCTCGCATGACGTTAAAAAGCACATGCGTGTGCTTGGCATCGAGCATCGTTGTGATCATAGCTAGTAGCTTAACTTTTGCGCGCTCGCTTAATTTTTTTTTCTCCGACTGTATGTGTTTTGCGCAGGCGCCGCACACACGTGCATGATCTTGTTTTTCAACAATCGTTAAGTTTTATCGAGTAAATTCTTATCGACAATTAATCGAAGATCGATTAATTGTTAACATCCCTAGTACCAACAAAACATTGAATTTGATTCAAAGAATCCGAATAACTGCTACAGTTTCCCATTATTTCAGTCAGTCGTAGAGGCATTTCAAAATGGATTTTAGCGGTTTATAATCTGTTGGCTGTGTGGTTAACTATTGATCAATGAGTCTTTACTTGTGACATCACCTCTGTCAAGCTGGGCACAGTCTGGTGACACTTCTCACAAGCACATGCTTTCGACCTCCCCATTCTCCCATTGCCCTGATCTCTCTTAGTGCAGGAGATGCTCACTGACCCTTTAAATGTATGGATTCATCCGTCTGCACAGAGATCAGTCATCACAGCTCTCCAGACACTCTGTCATGTTTTTTTCCACACTAGGGTCTACAGGTTAGCCGGGAGAAACACTGGCGAAACTCATCTCTATGCTTATTTACTTCTGTAATCTGAATTCATGTCACGCTGAATGCCTGGTTGAAGCTTTTGTAGCCTTAAAGTGATTGGGCACAAAAACGTTTTGCTTTGAAACTTTTGATCAGGCCATGTTGCTTTTATTTATTTATTTAATTTTAGGTTTAACTTGTTGCTATATTATTAGTTAGTGCTTAGCATTTATGTTGACTAGAAACTTGGCTCATCACTTTGATCGGTGTGACAAAACTCTTCTCGTGTGTGATTACTCCTCCACCATGAAACCCCCTCCTCCTCCTCCTCCTCCTCCTGCATACCCCGCATTCCTCTTGAACAAATGTTCACTTGTTGCTATGAGGCCTTCGATTGACTGTTGTTAGGTGCGCGACAGATGAAAAATGACTCAACGCTTTCAAAGACATGTTTGATTATTTGACACTGGCAGCCGCCGAAGTGTTAACTGAGGTGTTTAAGTGTAAAGTTTTGATGGTCAAATTCTTCCTTGTTTAATGTTTTTTATTCCTTCTCTCTGAGCTACGTCTTTCCCAGAAAAACTTCTAGATGCTATACAAATCCTTAGAGAGAAACTTCAGTATGTTTCGTCAAAACACATCTGAGAGCCAAGCCTAGTGTGATTTTCTTTGAATCCAGAAATGAGATGTTTTTAATGTAATGTTGAACTCCCGTGACAGTTGGAGATTCAGAGGATTGGGGTGTTTTTACTGGAAGGTCTTAATATCAAATAATTCCCCATGTGTTAGGAGAGAAGCACATCCAGATTCCAGAACCAGTAAGTGTATTGTGGCGTATTCACGCTCATCATGTGGGTAGCTGAAAGTATGTGCTTTTCTGTTAAGAGGAAAAGTTGCATGGCTTCTCTTGAGTGCACTGAGTTTGAAAAGTGCCGTCATAACCAGGAAAAGGTCATGTGGCATGTGGCTTTCAGTCAATCATGCATTTATATTGCGTCTGTAGACTGAGTTATCTTAGATATGCTTTAGATATCGTTATTAAGTGCTTCCTTTGTGCATCTCTATTCTATGCTTTACATTGTCGATCAAATAGTCTGAATTACTTGCAACTCTGTCTATACTCTGTGTGAGTATTCTTAGATTTTCCACTTTATTCCTTTTATATTTTTATTTCCTGGGAATAAATGCAATTTAACTCACAATGCTTTAAAATGCTAAATGTACACTGCTGGTGTATGAGTCCCACCCTGTCTGGTAAGACTCATATATACACCAGCAGTGTACAATTAACACCAGTAATTTTGCTTTACAGGGTTTGATTTTATGAAACTTTCTAAGCCTTGAAGCATGGGAACTCGGTTCTAGTTTTAAACTAGTTCAGCTCTTTTGCATTTTTAGACATGGTTAAAAAATAAGCATTATTTACCTTCACTGTTACGTTCTTATTATTGCTCTAAACAAGGACTGTGCACAGAGAATGACCTACAAAGATATGTTTAAAAACTGCTCTACAAATGTCCTGATAACTGTAAGGCAAATGTGGGTTGAGATCTAAAAGGAAAGGAGTCAGATTTTACATTTTTCTCATAGCTGGACCCAGTTGAGAAATTGTTTGCCTGAATACCCCAGCTTGTTGGAGGTCCTGGGGTGGAGGCCCCTTTGGCATATTGTAGTGGTGTTAATCTGGGGATATGGACAAAACCTCCAAAATTGAAAAGTGAAAAAAGACATCCCACCCTTGTGTAACGAGATTGCTTTACAGAGTGTTGCGGGTGGCACCATTGCTGAAGTCCCCTTGGTAGGCCATATAATGACTCGTTGGGCTTGTGAAGTGTAGGAGAGAAATTTGTTGGGCAGTAACTTTCCTAATAAAGGTGAGGGATGTTTTTGTGTGGGCCTGCCGTTGGGTAGCATTTCCTGGGGTGTGGATTTAAAGCCACAGTTCAGCAGATTGGTCATGGTGATTTGCCAGTTGGCCCATGAAAATCGAGTGCATTAGCTTTGGATGACGTGTGTATGTGTGTGGCTTTTTTGGGGATTTACATCACATCAAAGCCTGTTGATGGAAGTTATTTGGCTGATAAAATATACTGAAATGAAATGTGTAAAACGTGACTTACCACTCTAAAGTGGTGCTTGTGGCGTTTTTATTTCCCCTAATATAGTAATAGACACTCTAGTCTCTGTTAATTTCCTATGCTTCAAAGAATGCTTTTTAGGTTCCCATAAATGAGAAGTGGGACGATTTGAGGAAGCCCGACAGGCATGGCGTTAAACCCAGTGGCGCTTTCTCACAGATGAATCACAACAGAGTGTCGCTAAGCTCGGCTGCCGCTTTGGGCAAAACACAGCTAAGGCAGGTCGAGACGTGCCTATTGATTACCTGTTGTTAGCAACGGAGGAAATGCCAGCAGCTGTGCGTAAAAGCTTTGAAGTGCATGATGACATTGTGTCAACTCTCTAGTTTTCCAGGGAACATTTGGAACATAATGCCGGAACAAAAAATATGCAAGGGCCTTTAGGGGAAGACTGACGTTTTAGTTTCAGACAGTAACAGTCTGTACAATCCAGTTATTATTACTAAGTTACTATTGGTATTATTTTGGTTATTTGCGTTACAATTGTTGCTTAATGTAAGAATACTAAACTGAAAACAAAATTAGCTTAATTTCACGTCTTTCAATAGGTCTACTAAATGAAAAGCTTGTTGAATTAAAAGATTTGATCACATGAATCATTTTATTTTATTTTATTGTTTCGTGGATCGGTGTGTCATTTAACGATCCTTAGTGTTTGACGTAATGAACCATAGTAACTACATATCAGTTCCTCCTATTGTCCCTGTCAGCTAAGGACAAATCACAATTTCAGTTTAAACAATACGTATCTGCTAAGATCAAATGGTGTCAAATGGTTATGCACGTTCTGAAATGTGTGTTCATAAGAAAACTGCGTCTAAATGAGACAGAAATGTATAGTAGGGGCCATTAGCAGGCTTCATTCTCACACTGTGGTGCGAGGCTTGTTGACAGTTGGGTGAGATTATGTTAAACAGCTCTGATCAGAGACGGAGGGGTGGTCGAAAAGCACCAGTGAAACATGAAGAGACTGAGCGTGAAGCGTGGCTGGGCCAGCACGCAGGCTGAGCGTGGGAGGGACAGCGACTCGCTGCTGGTGCTCTCCGAGTGAAATAGACCCTGGACGGAGGGCCATCGGCAGGGGGCTCGTCCTGAACAATGCGTGTGTGCCTCCTGCATTATGCCCACCGAAACAATGTCCCTCAGTTCCCCTTGAGCAATTTTCATGCGTAGTTTTTTTAATCCCATTGTTTTGACAGCACTAAAGTGTTTGGGGGCCCAGATGATGCATTATTCATAACAGACCTAGAGCGGGATTGGAGACCACTGGTTGCTACGCTGGCATGAAGACGTCCTGGGACCCCAATCAGCTCTGACACATGACATAGTCCCGTGTGCTGGGCCCCCATTGGGTGGATGGAACATTCCATTTGTCTTGCTGTCTTGGGGTGGTGCTCTCATTGTCAGACAGGCCTGTCCTGCATTTAAGGCCATACATTGATTAACAGATCTCCAAATTTAACATGTTTAGACACCAGAAAGTAGTAAAATGCTTCCTCTGAAGTATCAAGAAAGCCATATTTTTGACTATGCAAACAGTTAAAGCTAAATCAAAGCAGGCTCCCTCTTTGACCTGCTGGTTGGGACTTGACCCCTCACCAGTAATTAGGAGGGCACAGAGAGGAAAACCTACAGCAGGGGTTGGGGATTCTAATGGAGGGCTTTTGTCTCCGTGCTGATGGTGAGGGACACTTCAAAGTTAAAGGGGAGGACACTCTGGTTACCCCTGAGGCTAGGGCCTCCACTCCACCTACCAAACTGGAATCTGTTGGGGAGAAGACCTGCACTTGACTGCCCCGGTGGTGGAGGAGGAGCATATTGTGTTGTTCTCTAGTTGGAATTGGGAAGTAGACACTAGAATCAGCTTTTGACCAGGCCATGCACCCGCAAAACTATACATAAAGATCCACTTATTTTTGGAGAATTTAGTTTTCTGTCATTCATCAAACCAAGCAAACATTGTCAGGGCTCGAATGTGCGACCAATTTGGTCGCACATGCGACCTAATTTCTCAATGGTGCGACTTAAAAAAATATCAGGTCGGACGAAGATGGAATTAGGTAATGAACCTCTTACAATCGAGTCAGAGCCAGAGCAGCAATGTCGCGTGCGCCCAATTTATAGAAAAAAGCTAGGAGTCAGGACCGCTGTTTTCTTCATAATCTTAATATCTGAGCATATTTAAAATACAAACCTTGCCAGCGAACTATGAGGCAAAAAAATAATAATAATCGTTCATTAATCGTAACCGATGTCAAATGTTAAATTAACCGAGGTTTTGATTTTAGGTCAAATCGTTCAGCCCTACCTCAAAATATTTTCATTCATGTTTACCAGAACAAAGACATTTATACAGGTTTGTAACAACATGAGAGTGAGTAAATTATGACAGAATTTTCATTGTTGGGTGAACCATAAATACGATGCGGTCAAATATTTGTGCTGGTGCACCTAAAAAAAAATGTTAGGCGCACCAGTGCAACCAGTGCAAAAAATTAGTGTAGAGCCCTGATTGTTTTTGAGAAGCTTCACTGTTGCAGTGACTAATAGACATGAATAAGATTGAGAATAATGAATAAGATGCTACAGAAGTGTTAATCAGAGATGCTATTGAAACATACATTTTTTTAGCACTTTCATCGATATTTGTCTGGACCAACAGGGTATTAAAATCATGTTCATGGTGTTGTCAAAATCATGTAAAATCATCTTAAATATACTGTGTATTTTCAGGCCTACTACCATTAGTAGTTTTAGGGTGTTTTCAGACCTGTAGATTGATTGCTTTGTTCCGAAACCAGGGGTTAAATTGTTAATAATGTTGCATTTTCATCTTGGTTCGGTTCGCATTCACAAGGCAATATTTCCACATGGATCAGACTTTGTTAAAATAAGTCACATGTGAGTTAACTGTCCTTTAATTAGGGGCCAAGCCCACAGGGCGGCAGGCCACTATTGCAATTGATGGTTTTCTTCTTATTAGGGGTCAAGCACCGAAGGTGCTGAGACACCTATTGCTATTGTTAGTATTATTATTATTATTCTTACTCTTGTCCAATGGGAGTCTATGGCAGCCCTATGAACCGTAAGTAGTAGAATGATGAAATTTGGCACAGTTGTAGTGGTGGTCCTAAAAAGTCATGTGACCAAAAATAGGGTCTTTAGCAGTAACTCTATAGCGCCACCAGCAGATCAAAAATTCAATGTTCGAACTGTTATAACTGGTGATACATTTGAACTATGAAAAAACTACTTAGTACACGTGATTGCCCTTCTCACATTTATTGCTTTTAATAGCTTACAGTAAGACTCCTCCCATTACAGTAGCGGCCATTTTGAAATGTACAGTATTTTGTTTATTCGCTACTCCTCCTTCAAATTTGATTAAAATGTTATGAGATGTGGCACAGGTGATCTTTGGAGTGAGCCGCATAGAAATGACTGAACAGAATTTTGATATTTATCTTTGTTCAAAAGAAAGAAATGCATGAACTTAACGAGGTTGATGCAAAAATGGTTCTGAAGCTGTACCTCAGTCATTCTTTGATCAATTGAATTTAAATTTGGTACACTTAATGTGGACCATGAACTTGGGGTCCATATCAAATTTGGTGACAGCGCCACCTATGGGTCATGAGATATGAAAAAAGGCTATTTTTGCCCATAACTTCTGAACTGTTTGTCAGAAAATTATGATCTTGATGTCTTTGGATTGCTTACCTCATGCCGCATCTTTCGATGTGTATTATGCCGGGTTTGACCAAACCGCCTGTCCGCCATTTTGAAATTTCACATAAATTGTTATATTTTTTGAACTATTCGAGATATCCGCGCAAAAATTGGTAAGGAGCTTTGACATGATGTCCTGAAGGTACCTGGGAAGTCAGAGTACAGCGCCACCTAGGGGTAATAAACTATAACAGTTCTTATGGAACTGCTTATAACTTCGGAATACTTTGTCTGATATTAATTTCTTTGTGAAATTGTATTCACTGGTTTATGCCGGTTGCAACGATACCTCATTTGTCATTTTCCAACATTCTGTTCATGTGTTATTGTAAAGCATATGGTATATGATTTTTTCGCTACTCCTTTTACAAATTTTGTTTATTTTTTGCCAGGTTCTGCTCGTATAATGTTTGAAGAAATCCGCACAGAAATGACTGAACAGATTTTTCATATTATGTTCTCTTTCTTAGAAAAACCACTCCAAAGGTGACCGTGCCTGTGACGTTGTCTATTTGTCACAGCAAATTAATGTGACTGTATATTACATTGTATAGCATTACTATACATAATGATCTGCTTGTCTTCAATTTCACTTGAGCTCATGTTCATTGTATTTCTGTTATTTCTGCTTCTGCTGTGTCTTTTCTGCATTTTTGGTGATTGACATATGTCAATCCTTGCAGATATCTAATCTTTTTCTGCTGCCCCATGAACTGTGTCAACTGAGTGGCGCATCCAGTTAATTACCTGCATTGAGATTCTGAGTTCTTGGGTTCGAATCCCACATGAGTCATGTATTAGGTTTTTCTATTAATGTTTTGTTCTTCCTCATCAATTCTTCTCAACCTGTCTGTAGTTCACATATGTTCTATTTTTCCATGTTTACTGTTGTTGCGCTTCATTGTGGTGGTTCTGCTCTGTGATTCCTGAGCCTTGCGTGTTTGATGCACTTTATGGTGCTTGCTGTGCTTTGTGTGCTTGCTGTGCTTTGTGAGCTTCCTGTGCTTTGTGTGCTTGCTGTGCTTTGTGTGCTTGCTGTGCTTTGTGTGCTTGCTGTGCTATGTGAGCTTGCTGTGCTTTGTGTGCTTCCTGTGCATTGTGTGCTTGCTGTGCTTTGTGTGCTTGCTGTGCTTTGTGTGCTTGCTGTGCTTTGTGAGCTTCCTGTGCATTGTGTGCTTGCTGTGCTTTGTGTGCTTGCTGTGCTTTGTGTGCTTGCTGTGCTATGTGAGCTTGCTGTGCTTTGTGTACTGGCTGTGCTTTGTGTGCTGGCTGTGCTTGGTGAGCTTGCTGTGCTTTATGAGCTTGTTGTGCTTTTTGAGCTTGCTGTGCTTTGTGTGTTTGATATGCTTTGTGTGCTTGCTGTGTTTTGTGAGCTTACTGTGCTTTGTGTGCTTGCTATGCTTTGTGAGCTTGCTGTGCTTTGTGAGCTTGCTGTGCTCTGTGAGCTTGCTGTGCTTTGTATGCTTGCTGTGCTTTGTGAGCTTGCTGTGCTTTGTGAGCTTGCTGTGCTTTGTGTGCTTGCTGTGCTTTGTGTGCCTGCTGTGCTTTGTGTGCTGGCTGTGCTTTGTGTGCTTGGTGAGCTTGCTGTGCTTTGTGTGCTTGCTGTGCTTTGTGAGCTTGCTGTGATTTGTGAGCTTGCTGTGTTTTGTGTGCATGCTTTTGGTGCTAATTTTTGCGCTGAAGGTGCTTGGCCCCGAGTTGCTGCTTGCAGCTATATTTATTATTATTATTATTATTATTATATTTCTTCTTCCCCAATGGGAGTCTATGGCAGCCCTATGAACCGTACATAGGAAAATGAAAAAAATTTGCCACACTTGTAGTGGTGGTCCTAAATAGTCATGTGACCAAATATGGGGTCTCTAGCATTAACTCTATAGCGCCACCAACACTTCAAAAATTCAATATTCAAATGGTTATAACTCTAGAATAATTTGATCAACAAAAATTCTACTTAGTACATCTGATTGCTCTCCTCACGCTCATTACAATGAACACCTTACATTAAGACTCCACCCATTACAGTAGCGGCCATTTTGAAAAGTACAGTATTTTGTTTTTTCGCTACTACTTTTGCAGCGTTCATTGCATTGTTACGCAATTTGGCACAGATAATCTTTGGACCGAGGTGCATAGAAATGACCGAACAGAATTTTGATTTTTATCTTTGTTCAAAAGTTATAAATGCGTACATTTATCGATGTCGACCCAAAATTCGTTCTGAGTCATTATCTCGGTCATTCTTTGATCAATTGAAATAAAACTTGGTACCCTTCATAAGGACCATGAACTGGGGTACCATGTCAAATTTGAGGACAGCGCCACCTATGGGTCATGAGATATGAAAAATGGCTATTTTTGCCCATAACTTTTGAAATGTTTGATAGAAAATTATGCTCTTGGTGTCTATGGATTCCTTGGCTCATGACAAATCTGTCGATATATATTATGCCAGAAATTACCAAACCGCCTGTCCACCATTTTGAATTTTGTCATATATTGTGATAACTATTATTCGATATAATGTATCGGCACAAAAATCGGTAGGGAGCATCGGTATGATGTCCTGAAGGTACCTGGGAAATCTGAAAACAGCGCCACCTAGGGTTTATAAACTATATAAAACAGCCTATAACTTCTAAAAACTTTGTCCGATATTCATTTTCTTTGTGAATTTTTATTCACTGGTTTCTGTCGATTGCAACGATATCTCATTTGTCAGTTTCCAACATTCTGTTAATATTTTATTACATAGCATATGTGAAGTAGTTTTTTCGCTACTACTTTTGCAAATTAAGTCTATTTTATGCCGGGCTCTGCTCACATAAACTTTAGAGCAATCCGCATAGAAATGACCAAACACATTTTTTATATTCTCTGCCATTCCCGAGAAATACCTCTCCAAAGTTGACTGTCCCTGTGACATTGTCTCTTTGTCATATTAAATTATTATGACTGTATTATAACATGTTGTGCATTCCTATACAACATGTTTTTCTTGACTTAAACTTTAACTGTTCTCACTTAAACTATCTGATTCTCATATAAATTGTAATTTTGTTATTTCTGCTCTGCAATGTCATGTCTGCATCTTCATTGATTGTGCCATTTGAATGTTTGCAGCTCTGAAAACCTTGGCTAGCTACACTGCCTGTGTAGCGCAGTCTACTAAACGCATGCATCAAAACTCAGAGGTTGAGGGTTCGAATCCCACCTGATGCATGTGTTATGTTTTACTAATAAGATTTTGTTTTGAGTTAATTCTCACCTATTATTCTTAACCAGTCTGTTTTCCATGTTCTGCACTGCTTGTCATAATTTGGTTGCCAATCGCCACCACCATTTCAAAAATGCATTAGCAGCCATTTTGAAAAGTACAGTATTCAGTTTTTTTGCTACTACTTTTGCAGTGTTTCTTGAATTGTTACACAATTTGGCTCAAATTTTCTTTGGACGGAGCCGCAGAGAAATGACCGAACAGAATTTTGATTTTTATCTTTGTTCAAAAGTTATAAATGCGTACATTTATCGATGTCGACCCAAAATTCGTTCTGAGTCATTATCTCGGTCATTCTTTGATCAATTGAAATGAAACTTGGTACCCTTCATAAGGACCATGAACTGGGGTACCATGCCAAATTTGAGGACAGCGCCACCTATGGGTCATGAGATATGAAAAATGGCTATTTTTGCCCATAACTATTGAAATGTTTGATAGAAAATTATGATCTTGGTGTCTATGGATTCCTTGGCTCATGACAAATCTGTCGATATATATTATGCCAGAAATTACCAAACCGCCTGTACACTATTTTGAATTTTGTTTTAAATTGGGATAACTATTATTCTATATAATGTATCGGCACAAAAATCGGTAGGAAGCATTGGTATGATGTCCTAAAGGTACCTGGGAAATCTGAAGACAGCGCCACCTAGGGTTCATAAACTATATAAAACAGCCCATAACTTCTGAAAACTTTGTCTGATATTCATTTTCTTTGTGAATTTTTATTCACTGGTTTATGTCGATTGCAACGATATCTCATTTGTCAGTTTTCAACATTCTGTTCATGTCTTATTTCATAGCATATGTGAAGTAGTTTTTTCGCTACTACTTTTGCAAATTAAGTCTATTTTATGCCAGGCTCTGCTCACATAAACTTTGGAGCAATCCGCACAGAAATGACCAAACACATTTTTGATATTCTCTGCCATTCCCGAGAAATACCTGTCCAAAGTTGACTGTCTCTGTGACATTGTCTCATTAAAATTATTATGACTGTATTATAACATGTTGTGCATTCCTATACAACATGTTTTTCTTGACTTAAACTTTAACTGTTCTCACTTAAACTATCTGATTCTCATATAAATTGTAATTTTGTTATTTCTGCTCTGCAATGTCATGTCTGCACCTTCCTTGATTGGGCCATTTGAATGTTTGCAGCTCTGAAAACCTTGGCTAGCTACACTGCCTGTGTAGCGCAGTCTACTAAACGCATGCATCAAAACTCAGAGGTTGAGGGTTCGAATCCCGTCTGATGCATGTGTTATGTTTTTCTATTAATATTTGTTTTGAGTTTATTCTCACCTATTATTCTCAACCAGTCTGTTTTCCATGTTCTGCACGGCTTGCAGTAATTTGGTGGCCAAGCATCATCACCAGTTCAAATATGCAGTAGCGCCCATTTTGAAAAGTACAGTATTCAGTTTTTTTGCTACTACTTTTGCAGTGTTTGTTGAATTGTTACACAATTTGGCTCAGATTATCTTTGGACCGAGCCACATAGAAATGACCAAACATAATTTTGATATTTATCTTTGTTCAAAAGTAATACATTTGTCAACAGGAATAACTTTTAAACCATTTAATCAACTAAACTTCTATGGAGAATATTTGATGTGGTAATCTATGCCTTCCCAGTAGCTCAACCAAATGCGTGATGGGCATGAAATCCAGAGGTTGCGGGTTCAAATCCACCATACGGCGGCAATCAAAATGGTTGACAAATTTGTGTCATGTAGAGTCAAATGTTCGAACAGGTTTGACTACCTACAGGGGTTTTAAAAAATATTCTCTTCTTGAGAAAAATCTCTCCACACTTGAACATACACATTGTCACTTCAGCAATCTAACTTAAGCAGCTGTCTGGATGTATGTCTCCCCTGTAGCTCAACCAGATGAGTGACAGACATGACACCTGGAGATCATGGGTTCAAATCCTGGCTAGGGCAGCAATTGAAGTCTCTTACTTTAGAGTCAAAAGCTTCAATTCATTATTTGTATTTTACTTTATTATTTTAACAGGTATTATTTCGTTTGTGCTCTTTTGGTTTAAGTCTCATGTGTAACATGTATGATGCTTTAGTGGTTCAATTGTTTTCTAGGTCAGCATTGGACTAATCGGTCCTTCTTTCAACATGCACATAAATATTATACTTCAAAATTTTTATTTTTTCATTATGTTCATTCTCATCTCTGAGTCCTGTGTGCTGATAGTTCCCATACATATCTGCTACATTGCATTCTTCAATTGCATGTCCTTTCAGCTTCGTTGCGTGTTGCAGGACCATTGTTGCTTGGCCCCGTATCGCTGTCTACAGCTATATTTTGTCACAGTGTGTCTGTTTATTTTCTGTGATTAAGATTTTCAAATCGATGGACAGACAGCAGCTTTGCAGGATTGTTGTGGCTTTTTTAACTGTGGTTTCATTATTAAATTTTTTGAGCAGTACTCAAAACGTAGGTGGGACAACAATCGTACCATGTACCTGTTGCAGAGAAGACCAATTAGAAGACATTTTATAAAGATCAGGTGCACTTTTTTAAATGGCGCTGACATGCTCACCGTAATTGGTCATCAAAGCGCTATCAGGAATGTTCATGGTTAAAAAGCAATAAGACAGCCTGTTCGTTGGGCTTTTGGGTCGGACTGCTTTCACACTTATAGCGAACCGCTCTAGAGTTAATTTATTTACAGTCAGGCCAACCACTTCGTTCAAGTGTTCTCGGAGCGATTGCTTTGGTGCGGACCGAAGCCCGATTGTGGTGTTCACATATGCTTAAATGAACTGAACCAAGGGAGAAAACGCACCAGGATTCGAAACAAAGGCTCAGGGGTGAAACCCCCCTATATGTTATGTAAATCCAATTTGCAGAATTCACCATATTGCTGAATTTCAAAAAGCAGTTTGCAGATTCTGTCTGATCAGGGAGCTTATTTGTTGACAACAAAAATCTTTTTTTCTTTTGCATGGAATCTATGAGCTGATCTTTTTAACTTTGTAGAAGGTGAAGGTATCATCTCTCTGTGTCTCTATACACACCGACACACATACTAAACCTTCTACCCTAAAATCCTTTACAACATTCAGTTACAGTGTATATAAACTCATCTACTGTGTACCAGCCAACACATAGCTCATCGACCTAGTGCAAACATACCTGGGATTAACATTGTTTAACCTTTAAGAAAGTTAAAAAAGACTTGAATATTTTACACTGTTTAATTGCTGGTGGCTAGAGTGAATGTAGGTTTTTTTTAAACACTTCTGCTATTTTAAAATAAAGAAAAACTAGTCACACAAAAACGCTTGGTACTTCCTGAAAACATTTAGCTACTAGTTACATTCCTAGCAACTTCTCAAATATATAAGAATTCAGACACAGATATTTGAAAACAGGAAATAAGTCAAATCTCCCTGATCCCCTTTCCATAATCCAATCAGCAGTAATGGGCTCTGCTTCTTTCTCCGCATACACCTCACCTTTAAACAACAACAGTAAACACTTATACTGGATACCCACGCATTGCTGCTGTCATTTTTGTCTCTACACTCATCTTGCCATCGGCTATCTCTGATGTACACAGAATATCTTGCTCTGCATGTCAGGCACAACGTGGCCTCGTAATCTGCTCATCTACTCTGACCACAAGGACTTGCACAATTACACTGCATTCATCCAAGCATGCCAAAAGCAAATATGCTGTTTCGCTGTACAAAAGCCTTTGAATGCCATCACGCATGGCACTTCCTCATCTGCCATTTGGGTAGTTTTACAAATGACTCAGTTTCTTGTATTTTTAAATAGCTTCAGTCTAAAGCAATCTGCACACACACTGTCTTAAAACCGAGCATCCTCCAGACCTGTCAAGGTAGCGAGCTGATGAGTTTGTGGTCTCTGTCTGTTTTCTCACCCACAGAAAATCAAGACTGTTCGCAGCACGTGGTCGATGAACGACTCGGGGAGCTGGTTCGCTCGTTGAAGGGTGTCATCGGCAAGCACCAAGCACTGAACTCTTCAGAAATCCTCGGAGCTGCGGGTACACTTATCGCCAAAGTCAAAGGTGAGCATCCTCCTGTGGCTCCGCCCTTTTTTATATCACCCAAAAATAAAATGCAATCTTGCTGCGCTACCTGCTGTAGTACTTTTCAATCACTTTTGCAGTTTTGTTCCAGTACTTGATAACATTAAGGCAACACTAAGCCATCATCTGGGAGGGGAAGTTACTAGACAGTTCTCTAAACCTAGCGTGCAGCTTCCTAAATGTAAATGAGCACTTAGAAACTCTTTTGTCTGAAATAAAAGAGGAATTCTACTTTTGGCAAGTGCACAGGAATGTCCAATTGTGCATGAGTGCAGCTTGGAATCCAGATTGATGCTTCTGAATACAAAACAGATGATTTCTGAATAATTCTGACACGTGTCTTTTATCAGTCCACATAATTCCCAGCTGTTTTCTAAACCATGTTTTCAATTTGGCAACATCTGAGGGGCTACTAGAGTGCATCAGCTTTTGCCACTAGAGGGCCGGTGACCCTTTCCATTGTTTCTGTCAAAGGGAAGATATTTATAGTAGCAAGTAAGGTATTGTATGTCTTATACAGCATTCTTGAGACATTTGATTTACAAGTGTTTGCTACTTGTCATTTTGTACTTTTTGGAATGTGGATGATTTGGATACATGCTCATCGTGCAAGCTTCAAGTTACCTGCAAGACCCACATTCCTGCTCCCCACATAAACTTCAGTCCGTTCGCTTTTTAACATCAAGCATGCATGTCATCCTGTCTTTCGCTAGAAGGGACTTGGAGAAATCAGATGCACATTTTTTTCCCTTGATCACAGTCCATGAGGTCTCTTTTTTGCCGCATAGTTTTCCTGCAAAATGTCTTGGGGCGCGGCAATAAAAGTGTCAAGTGTCTCAAGTTATTGAAATTCTTTCTCTCCCCGCCCATGTCTAGAGCAGTCAGTGGCATCTGACTAGCTGTATTTTTATCTCTGCATCTCATCTGAAGGAGCCTCTGTTATCTCTGGCATTTTGTCTTGTCTTATGACACATTTGTACCCTGATAAAGTGATAAATGCATAGTGATATATATATATATATATATATATATATATATTTTTTTTTTTAAATACTATACTATGTATTATATACTATATATATTTATAAATAGTCACTACTTTACAATTAAAAGTTGGGTCTGTTTGGTATAAATCATGTAAACTATTACTATGATACTTTTATAATGGGTGTTTGGTTTGTATTTGAGCTTTATAGATGTGGTCTATACCAAATACTCCTCATGTTATTAAAGGGACACTTCACTTTCTTTGAAAATATGCTAATTTTCCAGCTTCCCTTGAGTTAAACATTTGATTTTTACCGTTTTGGAATCCATTCAGCTGATCTCCCGGTCTGGCGCTACCACTTTTAGCAAAGCTTAGCATAATTCATTGAATGTGATTAGACCATTAGCATCGCGCAAAAAAATAACCAAAAAGTTTGAATATTTTTCCTATTTAAAACTTGACTTTTCTGTTGTTACATTGTGTACTAAGACCGACTAAAAATTAAAAGTTCAGATTTTCTTGGCAGATATGGCTAGGAACTATACTCTCATTCTTGCGTAATAATCAAGGACTTTGCTGCTGTAACGTTGCTGCAGCACGCGCAATGAAATTATGCAGCACCTGAAAATAGTCCCCTGCTATTGAAAGTAACCAAGGGGACTATTTTCGGGCAGTTTGTAATATCACTACGCCTGCTGCAGCCATGTTACAGCACCAAAGTCCTTGATTATTATGCCAGAATGAGTTTCCCTTTAAAGAGAAATAAGTGCATACGGGTATAAAACAACAATAGTGGATAATGACAGATTTTTCATTTTTTGGGTGAACTGTACCTTTAACGCACATGCCTTTGAATATTTCTACGGAAGAAAAGGTTATATAAATTCTCAAAAAAAGTAATGGAAAAGTATTTTTCCATAAAATCCAGGACTTTTATATGTAATAAAATTTTCTAGGAATTCTTAACAAAAAATTGCTCTTTGTGAAAAAATATCATCAGTCAGCTCTAAACTCGCAGAAAGTGCTTTCGAGAAAAAGCAGATGGATTCTCTACTTTAGAAAAACTGCTTTCTGTCTGAATGTAGCCATTCTCATATTTAAGCTGCGAGGGGCAGAAGTGGAAGCATTGTTGTGGAACTGCAGGATGTCCTGAGGAAGAAGTCAGCGTTCCATTGCAGGGGCCACCGAGCCGCCCGCCTGCATTCAGAAGCAGAGAGGCATGCATGAGGAGCCATGCACCTCTCTCGCTCTCCTGTGCTTCTGTCCTCGTCTGCCTCTGATCGCACCCGCAAGCGTGACTGACAGTTGAGTGTGGGGATTCCCACCGTTGCCGACAGCCGCTGGGTTTTGTGTGACAACCTCAATCATTCTTTAAACTGCGGAACTGGAAACTGCGACAGAAGATGTTGTTTTTTTGGCCCTGGTTACTTTTTCATGTATGTCAGGAAAAAGTGGAAGTCAAGCTCCATTGAATCATTCTGAACTGGGCTGTGGCATTAGTTCCTGAATATCATGGAAAAGTTGTCTTCGGTTTGTATGTAGTCCGTGCTTTACCATGTTGAACCTGGATTTAACTGGACCTATACTAAAGGGCGAGTTAAAGAATCTGGTAAGAATCTGCTCTTGAATGTTTTGAGAATTCAAGCTTTCGGAGGGTTTCCTGTTAAGGGAAGGCACAGCTAGCAGACAGGAAGCTCTTGGTTAATGCAAGTTTCATTGCTTCTTAGTTGTCACTTGCTGCACTTATCCGTTGTACCTTATAGTAACTGTTTCTTACTGAAAACATTCAATAGGATGTCAACTTCTTTACGTCTTCTAAGTGGTGAAAACATAGAAAGCAACAATGCTTGAAACAATGTTATCATTTAGGACCTTGATGTTTTAGTAACATTAAACAATTCAGCATTTGTTGTTTGTGAGGAAGCATGTCCCTAGCACAAAACAGAGTCAGACGTTAAAAGGAAGAAGCATGTAGTTCCTTTTTTACACAGGATGGTTCAGGTCTCTTTTCTAAAAGTATACAAATGACTGATGTTACATTATCTGACAAACATTTTAAATGCTTATCTATGTATAATTCGTATATTGACATTGTAGGCAGAAGAACTGTCAATCCAAAAATTGGTGCCGTTGCTTTTCTCAAGTGGTTTATCGCTTCCCACAGGTGTAAACTTCAAGGAAGTCAGTAAAGAAAATAAAGATACCATTTTTGGCGAGATATACACGTCGATTGACAATTTGGCATTCACGTTTGGCAATGTGTGAGTACCATTAGTCTTTTCTTAAGTTCTTTTGGACATCAATAATTGTGGACAGAACTAACCCTGCATCAGCTTAAGAGTTCAGACACTTTTGTTTATTGTGTCATGTCAGCTTTATAGAGTTCTCTTTTACAGCTGATGAAATACGCTTGTGAAATGTTGTAATATATTATTGGAAGTAATAGTCATCCAAAAATGAATGTTTTGTCATTTACTCACCCTCATGTTGTTCTAAACCTGTGCGACTTTCTTATGCAACATGATGGTGGGTGAATGATGACAGCATTTTCATTTTTGGGTGAGCTTTCTCACATTTTTGTAAAATAATGAAGAAAACTAAAAAAAAAATAAGGCTATTATGTTTTTACACATTAAATATGTCACATTTATTGACTGTGATGTGTGTCTCTTCAAATTTCAGAGTGTCTGACTTCCTTATGGGAGATGTGGACAGTGGGTGCAGGTTGGGGTTTCCCCAGGCCAGAAGTCATGTAAGTCATCACCTCTTATTTGGGTCTTTAGGTACATCTACTGACTCAACAAACTGTGCGAGGGTGCTTCAATGACTTATTTAAGCATTATTTAAATGACTAGTGACAAATTGAAAACAGCCGTTATTATCTCTCCCAACTATTATAAAAAGCGAAGCAAAATCTTACAAAGTGTTGTTTAGTCATTGACTTATGACTTACTGTAAATATGGAGCTGTTTCTCACACAGTCATATTGCTATGAACCGTGTGGACAACATCTGTGAGTGTTTCATAGTGGGCGTTTCGTTTTTTTTATTTGACTTTTATAGATGTGGTTTACATCATCGGGGCTAAGTGCCCCGTGAAGATTCTTAAAATACTCCTTATGTGATTCACAAAAAAAAATAACTGCATATGGGTCTGGTACAACATGAGAAAATTTGATAATTTTTTGGGTACACTGTATCTTTTAAAGCTCAGACAATTGTTTTGACAATAATAATACATGTGTGTTGGCCTCTGTGATTTAAAAGCAAAGTTTTAAAGGGACATTCCACTTTTTTAGGCTCATTTTCCACCTCCCCTAAAGTTAAACATCAGATTTTTACCGTTTTGGAATCCATTTAGCTGATCTCTGGGTCCAGTGGTACCACTTTTAGCATAGCTTAGCATAATCCATTGAATCTGATTAGACCATTAGCATCGTGCTATAAAAGGACCAAAGAGTTTCGATATTTTTTCTATTTAAAACTTGACTCTTCTGTAGTTACATCGTGTACAAAGACCGAAGGAAAATTTAAAGTAGCAATTTTTTGGGGCACTGTGTAATAACATTAATAAAATATCGAAACTCTTTGGTCATTTTTGAGCGTGATGCTAATGGTCTAATCAGATTCAATGGATTATGCTAAGCTATGCTAAAATTGGTACCCCCAGACCCGGAGATCGGCTGAATAGATTCCAAAACGGTAAAAATCATGTGTTTAACTCTAGGGGAGCTGGGAAATGAGCCTATTTTCAAAAAAAGTGGAATGTCCCTTTAAAGCCTTGATCGACTGAGATGTTTTGAGATCAGATCAAAGACCCAGTTGAAAACAAACACACATCTCATTCCTCACCTCTATAATAAAACATATGTTTCTTTTTATTTTTTTTAGTCTTTTGAAAATTTCTCTGATGATTCGAGGGGATGTAATCAGGAGCGAAATGATCTGGCAGGTAAATAGTTTCAGTTCTGTTTTTATTTTGCATCCTGTTTTCATCATACAACTCATGCCATTATAGGGTAGTAAATCTTTTCACAGAATTTCCATGTTCCCTTTGAGAAACAGAAATACAAACATCAACAAATGCTGTCCTAGTTTATTAAACAAACCTCACATGAAAGGAGTTAGTTTACCAAAGACACAGATAAGCAGTCCTGACACAGGTCACGCTCCACTACAGGGGTCTATACACTCCTTTGTCCTTTTACACTTGTGATATTTTTCATATTGTCTCACATTCCTCTCTTTTTGCCAAATAGTGGACATTCTTTCAGTTTTTTTAATGTTTGTGTGTGAAATGGGAACCACATGTGGCTTTTTGGGTGGGGTGCTTGGATTCAGATGGAGCACAGCTGGGCGATGTGTATGTGTGGGGGTGGGGTCAAAAGTGTGCGTGTCAGAGCATTTGGCGAAGGTTAAGCACAGATTTTATGAGACGCTCGTGCAATGCAGTATATCTGTCATACCAACCTCTTGGCGTGCACGTACTGATTAGTGTCAGTTTTAGAAAGATCTGTTTCTTTGCCTTTGGTGCCATGGGAATGGTTAAGCCTCATTTAGAAATATTACATGCAGTCTGCCACCAATTTTACAGCTGTCGCTGGCTTTAATAAAGCTGACTTGTAACATTTTCCTTTTAGTCTATAAATGCAAAATTTAATGACAGTTTTAGTTTTTGAGGACAAGGTTGAAGAAGCATAAACGTCATGTTTTAAAGATGTGGAGCATCTGTTTGTTTTTGTATGTGTATATAATGTTGTTGTTGTGTGTGTGTGTCCAGATCCTGCCTTGTCCTTCCCAGAATTGTCCCCTGTGGAGCAGGTGGATCTACTTTTGCTGAAAAATGACAGCGGAGTAGAGTCGGCTTTGCTCTACGCTAAGGCCTGGTCCAAATACACCAAAGACGTTCTGGCCTGGGTGGAGAAACGCCTCAGCTTGGGTTCGTAAAGCTCTGTCTTTGTTGCTCTGAATCACTCTTGAGCTTTACCTTGATTTCTTTGTTTTCATTTAACAGACATGGAATGTGCCAAAAGCTTTGCTAAGATGGCAGAATCTGCAAAAGCAGTTGCAAGTCAACAGGTGCTGGTCTTTTTAGATTTAAATGTGATGTATATCTTTGTCAATCAGTACTCTAAACAATGTTCTAATGAGAATTTGTTTATATTATTTTAAAGGACTACATGCCCTTCCAGGATATTTATGTGTCTGCCTTTAAAAATGAGATCGAGTACAATCAGGTTCTGCTGCAAACAGCCGCAGCTCTGCAAACTAACAAATTCATACAGGTGAGATTATGAACAGGGGCGAAAATAAATGTTTATCATCTTTGCTTGTCAGAAATGTTTCAATATTGGACTTTGTGTATAGATTTCATACACAATCAGTTCTGTCTGCAATAGCGTTTAATCCAGATATTCAACCATTTTCCCATAATTCCAACAGCCACTGCTGGCCCGGAAGAACGATCTGGACAAGCAAAGGAAAGAGATTAAAGAACAATGGCAAAGAGAGCTGAAGAAAATGGTACTGATTATTATTTGAAATCTCTGAATTTCATCTCTGAGTTTACATTTCATCCGAACTAGACTCGATAGCCTGTGTGTGTGTTTCAGAACGAGGCTGAAAACGCTGTGAAAAAGGCCCGGCTGCTGAAGGTGCAGAAGAGGGAGGAGTACGAGAAAGCACGCAGCTCCACCAGCCGCACCGAGGAGGAGCAGTCGGCCGCAGGAGGCAAAACTCTGGAGAAGAAACGAAGGGCGGAGGAAGAGGCCCTACAGAGGGTAGGCTACTGCACAAATGTAGAACCGCACCATAAAGAATTTTGCAACTCTAAATTCCACCATCGTCACAGACTGCACAAACACACACGCCCTTGTGTTTACTCTACTAGTTTACTGGGCTTCAAAGTGGTGAATGAGTTTCTGGGAATTAGTTTAGAGTACAGGATCTGCACAACAACTACTTAACATCTGGTTTGTTTTCTATAGAACGAGCAAAAGATAAGGCTATGCACCTAAATTGTGTTTAATGCTAATGCCAGAGTCTTACACGGGTCCATTTTTGGAGACCCGCTCCCGCAAAGTTCAACACCAGATCCGACCTGTCACCCGTGATAATATCAAAATTAAATCCGACCCCTGCCCAGACCCAGTAATATTTGGCCCGTTACCCGACCGGCACACGCATAAATCACACACGCTAAAATCATTCCAATTAGGGGCTGTCCACACGGAGACGCGTATCACTGTATACGTATAAATTTGTTATCGTATTGGCGTTTCATCCACACGGATCCGGCGTTTTGGGAGACTGAATCCGCTATTTTTTGAAACGGGGTCCTAAAGTGGATAAATCTGAAACCGACACCCTTGCGGTTTCGTCTGTACAGCCAATCCGTATATTTTGTGAAGCGAAAACGTCATCACGTGTCGGAAGCGTCACACGTAACAGCAACAACAATAACGGCGGACTACGTGATTGTTTTCGTGCTACAGAAGCTACTAAAGCCTACTAGCTTTATTACAGCAAAATCTATTGCTTTTATGCAATTGTGGTGACCAACAAGCGATAATGGACAACACCATACGTTGGTTATGCGCATGCTCAAAGTCTTCTTCTCCGTGTATAGTGTATATCTGCGGCAGAATTACAGTGCCCCATACTGGTCCGGCATATATACTACACCGCTTTCAGTCGGTTTCAGTGGTTTCGTGTTTACGGATAATTTTTTTAGAGCAAGGAAAAATAATTATCGGATAGGGAATGCACCGGCTTCGTGTGGACAAAGCCTTAAAGTGCTTTATTTTTTATCTCGTACCTCTCTCAACATCACAACAGCGTCGTGAATGGGCTAATGAAACAGGCTAAAGTGTGCTTTGTTTTGGACCATTCAAGTAGCCTACCATCGGCACCTAAAAAGGCTATGGAACCTGATAACTATACACAAATAGACCTATTAAGGAAAAATAACAAGAAATAATACAACCTACCTACACAACCCCTGCTGTGTGCTCTTACAAGTTTCGAAATGCTTTCCTAGAGAAGACGTTCCCAGCTTTCGGCTATCGACGGCAAAACTTTATGCAACTCCTGCAACGCTCGCTCCAACTAGGCGTCGAGAAGCATCAACAAAGGTCGTGCACTGTCGCAGTGGTGGGGACGTGATGGGTCAAATGTCATATGTTGCACCTGTAATGGTAATTTAGACATACAAATATTGCACATATTTTCATTCACGCTAATACCCGCCCACATGGAGTTAATTATCCGCCCACATCCCCGCAAGTGAATTTTAGGAATGTCACAATCCACCCATTTTATACACTTTTATGTGTGTATCCGCCAGTACCCATGGGTACCCGACCCGTTGCAGGATTCTGACTAGAGCTATAGTAGCCAGTCTATATTATTTACATTTTCAAATAATATATTTGTCAATATGAAATGGTGAATATAAATATAAAAATTTAATGAAACAGTTTAAAATATATGGGCGGTTTCCTGGACAGGATTTATCCCAGTCCTAGACTAAAATGCATGTTTGAGGTGCCTTAATTTAAAACAAATATTGCATTGACGTATCTTAACATATGTCAGTGCGATTGTTTGGTCTCAAGATGCATTCCAGTAATGTTTTTAATAAGCTATGTTTGTAAAAATTGATTGAATGTCCTAATATAATACCCTGTCCGGGAAACTGCTCCATAGTCATGTAAATACCTTGTAATCATTAAGGGATGGTTTCCCGGACAGAGATTAGTTTATGCCAGGTACTAGGCCTTATTTTATTTAGGAAATATAACTAGTTTTAACAATCATGCCTTACTAAAAACATTACTTGTGTGCATTATGAGGCAAAACAAAGCGCACTTATGTATTTTAAGATATGTCCATGCAAGTTGTTTTTAGTTTGGACAGCTCTTACATTTATTTTAGAATAGGACTAGTCTAATCCCTGTCCAGGAAACGGCCCCTAAAAGTTGCAAAACTGTTCAATTATAGTTCGGTCAATATAGGCGGTTTCACGTATGTTGTCGCGGGTACGTGTCTGGTCAAAACTTTACTTCCGGTCCTGTTTGTTTAATGGTCTGACTGGTGGCTAAACTGAACTCTGGAACAAGTACCTTGAACATACCAAATGTTTTGGTTTCTTAAAGACGAGGGGAGATGGCGATCGTGGATCACTGCTATGTGAAGGGAGGTTTGGCAGCTGGTTTGTAGTTAACATTGTATACACTATAGTACATTAAAGTTACCTCAGTGTATTTTTTACGGTTTAGCTATAAAATATGAACTACGTAATCTACTTGTTGTTTATTTAGCTTGTTATCAGGAATAAACTACTCTTAAAGGACTCTATTGTTATTGATTCTTTGTGGAAGTTTACCGGAAGTTACGTTTGTTCCACAAAATCCGTTTGTTTGTGTTGTTACTGCTGAAACCATCTGTAAGTTAGCCATGTGCGATTTGATTCAAACACAATGGCTATGTGGTGCTTTAAACACTGTTTGACATGTCAGTTTCTGTCTCGGACAACTGGAAACCTATTTAGAAACAGTCATTATTTTTTGGTACACAGAAAATACACCCTGTTTAACTAGAGCATTCTTAAAACACTGCTACTGTGTTGTTATATTTGGCTTACAATCTGTTTTTGTGGTCACTCTAGGCAGAGGAAGCACATGGGCAGTATAAAGCCAGCATCGCCGATCTAGAGGCAAGGAAGGTCAGCATATCGAGTGCCAAGAGTGAGATACTCGCTCAGATCCGGAAGCTGGTCTTTCAATGTGACCTGACCCTGAAAGCGGTCTGTATACCTTCCCCTTACATTATTACTGACATATACCATACTACTTTACATTTCAGTGTAATTTTTGCTTTTAAAGGAATACTCCAGCCAAATATCAAAATTGCACCATGATTTACTCATCCTCAAGCAATCCAAGATACATCTGTCCATCATCTTTCAGACGAGCACATTTGGAGTTATTTTAGTAAATGTCCTTGCTTATCCAAATTTTATAATGGTAGAAAACGGGGATCAGGGAACAACTCTTGACTTTAAACCTCAAAAAAAGGCATTCATCCTTCACAGAGGTTATCCACAGGGCTCCAAGGGGTTAATAAAGGTCTTCTGTGGGTAATTGATGTGATTTTATTAGAAAAATATCCATATTTCAAACATTATAAACTATAATAAAGAGCTTCAGAGAACGATGCCTTCTTGGACTCAGCAATTCACGAGAGTCACTGTGTAGTGTACCCGTGGCAACCAACACTCACTATGCTGAAACTCTTTCGTGAATTGCGTAAGTCCAAGATGGCGCCGTTACCGGAAGCTAGTTATTAGTTTGTGGAGTTTGAAATCTGGATAGTTTTCTTATACAGTCACATCGATTACCCACAAAAGACCTTTATTAACCTATTGGAGCCGTGTTGATTACTTTTGTGAGAGATGAATGCATTTTTTTGGTGTTTAAAGTCAGAAGTTGTTCCCTGATCCCTGTTTTCTCCCATTATAAAGCTTGGAAGAGCAAGGGCATTTACTAAACTAACTCCAGATAATGTGTTTGTCTGAAAGATGATGGACATATTTATCTCAGATGCCTTGAGGGTGAGTAAATCAGCCAAATATCAAAATGACCCTATGAAGTATTGTTTTTTTGCAACCACTTTTATCCAAAATGACTTGCTGTGCTTTTTAAGTATGCAAAGGTCAACCCATGACCTGTTATGCCAAAGCAATACTTTACAAATTTAGCTACAGAAACACCAACATGAACAGTTGGCTAAATAGCAGCAGAAATTGCACACAAAAGTTATTCGATTTTGTGTATATACTGACTCTTCTTCTGAACTCGCTGTAGGTGACGGTGAACTGGCTCCAGATGCAGCAGACTCAAACCGTGCCACTGCCAGTCAACTATCAAGCTCTGTGCGAACAAGCCAAAAAGTATGAGCCGGGCCAACGCTATTCTGAGTTTGTGTGCAGCCTGCCAAAAGAGCGTGTGTGGCTGGAATCTCTGTCTCAGGACATCACCGCCCCCTCTAAAACTGGGTTAGTCCAAACTTTCTGCAGATTTCTTGTTTCCGTGCGTGCCAGGGAGGGGCGTGCATTGTTTGCATCTTCCTCAGGAAGAGTGATGAGTGAAGCAACAGTTGTGTTGGCGTTTGTTGTGTGAGTCTTGGTTTTTTAGCTGGACCTCTGAATCACATCGGATGCACTCACACATACAGTGCAATCACACCTCCTTCCAGTGAATTCAAATCTCACCTCTAAATGTGAAATTACTCATTGGAAATTTAACATAGGCTAATCAGTGTCAACTGAAGCCTGTTGTGCCTGTGGCATTTTTAAGACTTAACATGGTAATTAAGTGTAAAAAAATACAGATAATCTTGCCTGTATGCAAATTTCATAAATCAAAGGAACAAGTTAAGCTTGACGTAGTCTGCCAAACAATGGTTTTTGAGAGTAGGCGGCTGTTTACAAAGCACACATTCTTGCAAAAATAGTACAATACAATGAAACATAATGCAAGAATTTTTTTCAAAGCTGAATTGTATTTAACTTGACTGTATTTCTAAAACAAGACAGTGCTAGGCTAATATTCATTGGTATGAGAAAGGAAAATAACTGTGGTGTATATTAATTGAGTATTTTCAATGATATTTTCTGCCATAATGATGTTATATTTATTAAATCTGTGTTAGTAAAACAGCCCTGGTAATTGAATAAACCATACGTTTTATTTCTTTAACAGAATGTCCTTTCATAAGAGGTCTGTGAGCAGCACTCACTCTTCCCATGGGAACCTATCACAGGGCTCAGTCACCTCTGGGGATAACCACAGCGCTGATGAAGTCGAAGGGACCGCACAACCCTGCAAGGCCAAGATCTCAGAGAGACGCTCCAATAGCAGTGTAGACCTACAAGGTTTGTGATGGAACTAAACGTTTGTAACTTCAGACCTTGCAAAAAAGAGGTAGTACATCTGTGTCATGCCCTTGAGCAACACATATAACCTCAGATTGCTTAACAAAGATAGTCCCTAAGTCATGTGACGTTTGTGAAAACGGAAAGTTTGTGAAAACAGAAAGTAAATCAGCATATATATTGGACCTATATAGTTGTTTCTACACTTTAGATACTAAATGCCACGACATATACATTGCTCATATTTAAAATAAATTATTATCTTATTTTCTTAGTCATATGAAACAATGGTGGCCAGGTTTATGTTTCCTAAGTGGCTATGAGATATTAGTGTGTATATATATTAAGTATATAGAGAAAATATATTTTTTGTAAAATGTGTATGGACATGCCAATGTTTTGTCAATCAGAAACACTCCACATAATATTTTGTTCTACAGTTTGAGACTCTGAGCTGTTTGTAAATGGTTTATATGTTTAACAGTGAGGACACCGGGCTCTCAGCGAGTCTGGAGCACAGGCAGTGCTGGTGGAGGAGGGATGTGCAGTGATTCAGAAAGCGCCGGAGGAAGCAGTGAGTCTCGCTCAATGGACTCCCCAACTGCCAGTCCAGGTATATTCTCATACATTGATTTCATCATGCATGTTGAACATCTTTTAAATAAATATATTTGTCTGGGTTCAACAGTAAAGCTTTATTCTCTGTTGCCCCCTCCAATAAACAATTGAAACTTATTTTTTTATTGTTAATAAATCTTTATGTGTTTGCGGTAAACATAAATTTTGCTTGATAACATTGGCAAGATGATATATACTGCCGGTCAAAAGTTTTGAAACATTCATTCTCTATTTATAGATTTTTTTCCACATTACCGAATAATAATAAATTTGTCCAAACGTTGGTATAACACAAATTTAGCTGTGGGAATTATGTTGGTGACTAAAAGCATCCAAAATAGATCAAAATGCAATATATCAGAAATGCAGTCAACCTTTGCCTGGAAATTGCAAAACTGTACTCATGTTATTTTATCAAGAAGCATCTTAAAGTTACCTTAGGATGTATTTTAAAGAATATTGAAGGAGTTCACATTTAATCTGGGCTCTTATTGGCTGCTTTTCCTTAAATATTCAGTCTAACTGTGGGTTCACACCAGACGCGAGTTCAACGATTTGCGCGAGTAGGTAACATAGTTACAAAGTCAATGCAAAGACGCGATCAGACACGTCCTCGCGTGGGGGGATGTGAATGACGCGATATGGAGGCCCATTTGCCGCGAAAACACACGCTATTCACCTTAAATACGTCTTTGCCCAAGTTGAAAATATTCAACTCCAGCGAAAAATTTGCATGACTTGAAGTTAAATCCCACGAGTAATTTAGAACGAGTAACACGATGCCCTGCATTTGGTGTGTACGTAGTATAGTCCCCTATTTAAAAAATAATTTAAGAAACGGGTATATTTTTGTCTGCAAAAGTCATTTCAAGCATCTAACCATACACCTTCAGATTAAAAGATTTTTAAGATCATATTTAACATTTCAGTCAAGTGTTTAAAAACTTTGACCGGTGGTGTATTTAAAAAAAAAAAACTGACTCTAAGTTCTCTCACACTCACTTTTTGTCATGAAATATATATTTTAGCAAGAGTTTGCATACTTAAAACTAGTTTCACCATTGTTAATATTGGAGGTTTGTATTAAGTTGTGTTTGCCAAAGTTTTTACCTAGTTCTTGTTGGGCTGGTTGAAGAAAAGAAGTCCCCTACATGACAAAAGTAAGACTAATGTGTGTGTGGTCACCCTGCAGGGGATTTTAAACGCAGGCTTCCCCGAACTCCCTCAACTGGTACCATGTCTTCAGCGGATGACCTGGATGAGAGAGAACCACCTTCCCCATCAGATAATGGTTGGTAGTACACCATGAAGGATGTGCTTGCTCGGGTCTGTGTTCACATAAGTGTGTTGTGACAGATTATATGTTAAAGTGTTACGTAAGCTCTTTGTTCCTCCACATCCATGTTTTTGCTATTAGTACAGCTGCACAGATGGGCGTAATGTTGATACTGGCAAAATGCCTCCGTTAACACTTCCTGTTTTTCAGTTTACATCACCACCAAATGTGTAATATTTCTGTAATAATTGCACAAATTATTGTTCAGCGCTAGTGAAGATAATAAAAAGTCCTAGTTTATTTCTTGAATTTTTAATAGCCTTTTTTTATATTTCTCAAATATTTAATCTGCCCTTTTTAGAGATTCTCACACTTAGAATTAGGAAACAATAAATGTCTTCGTATTATTTGAGAACCATACCATTTTCCCCTATTTGTGATCTGCTTGTTGGTTTAATCAGATTGTTTAATTTTTTGTAAATATTTTACAAATTGCCCTTCCAGGTCTCGCTGAGATGGTTATGGAAGCGGCCAGTTCTCCCGGACCTTTCCGGAACGCTCTGATGTCAAAAGCCTCGCAAACCCACAAGTTGAGAAAACTGCGCGCGCCCTCCAAATGCAGAGAGTGTGACGGCCTTGTGGTGTTTCACGGAGCTGAGTGTGAGGAGGTATCATTGACATCATCCTCTTCAACACCCATACTGATACTGTTAATGTTCAGTAGAGAGTAGTTTGTCATTGCCCTGGTTTCTTATTACATAGTGTTCCTTGGCCTGTCATAAGAAATGCCTGGAAACTCTTGCCATTCAGTGTGGTCATAAAAAGCTCCAGGGCAGACTGCATCTGTTTGGGATCGACTTTGCTCAGGTTGCCAAGAACAGCCCTGATGACATTCCTTTCATCATCAAAAAATGCACCTCTGAGATCGAGAGTCGTGCCTTGAACATTAAGGTAACCAACCTGAATTAAAGGTGTCAATGAAAAGATGTCATGTAATCGCACCTGAGTCATTCGTGTAACACCTACTTTCAATGAATTTCAAGGGCATTTATCGTGTGAATGGGGCGAAGTCTCGTGTGGAAAAGCTGTGCCAGGCCTTCGAGAATGGAAAAGACTTGGTGGAGCTTTCTGACCTTCACCCGCATGACATCAGCAACGTTCTCAAGCTTTACCTGAGACAGGTGTGATGGGACAAATAAACCTATCCTAGTTTTGTAATATTTAACATAAAGGGGCGGTTTCCAGATGGGGTTTATTCTAGTTCTGATCTAAAATGGATATTTTATCTTACATCTTGCACTGACATACAGTACTGTGCAAAAGTCTTAGGCCACCTGTTCCCATTAGATTTGTTGTTTGAACATTGAATTATTTTTCAGGTTCTTTATTAGAAAATCCAGGAAATGTGTATGTAGTATTAAAATCAGTATAAAAGTATAAGCTGAAGTGTCAAGTATTTAGGGTCCTCTTCCAACTTGAGCAATAGCAGGCAGCTGCTGGATCTTTAAACCTAAATGAAATTAAATCCTAATTTCTGATTCTAGTCGAATGACTTCTGGACTTCAGTCTCCTTCGTGCCAAGAGAAGTCAAACTAAATGCTGACTGATGCCTCAAGAAGACATATAGTTCTGTAAATTGTTTTTTTTGTGTGTATATATATATATATATATATATATATATATATATATATTTCCTGTATTTTCTGTTTGTATCATAAAATAGGAGTGAAAAATAAATATAGATGGACATTAAAACTTTGCTAAAACAACAAAGCTGGTGATGGTGGCCTAAGACTTTTGCACAGTACTGTATCTTAACATATATCAGTGCCATTGTGTTGTCTCAGGGTGCACACCAGTATTGTTTTATGTAAGATATGTTTGTATGAACTTCTTAAAAGGCCTAGTCCTGGATTAATCTGTACCCTGTGTGGGAAACTTCCCCAAAAAGTTTTTGATCTTATTAACTTTCCCATGGCAGTGCTTCCACTGTCACTCAGCAAAAGCATCATTTTAGTGACCGAAGTCTTTTATTGATTTAAAAAAAAGTCATTTATTTATCTTTCAGTTGCCGGAGCCATTGATTCTGTATCGGTATTATAACGATATCATCGGGCTGTCAAAAGAGATCCACACCATCTTGGTGGACGAGCCTGATTCAGCTAAATCGGGTCAAGGAGAGCAGCAGTGCCTCAGCATTGAGCTCAAAAGAGTCATCTTCAAAATCAGAGACCTCCTTCGCCAGCTTCCTACAGCCCACTACAAAACCCTACATTTCTTAATCAACCACCTGCAAAGGTACAAAATGACTCAAACATTGTTCGCAGCACAAAAACCAAAAGTACATCTTAAAGGGATAGTCAAAAATGATATTAAACCCATGATTTACTCACCCCCAAGCTGTCCGAGTTTCATATGTCCATCGTTTTTCAGACAAACACATTTTCAGATATGTTAGAAAATGTTTCAGATCTTTCAGTTGATTAAATGTAATGTTACAGGGTCCACCCATAGTCCACGACCTTCAAGTCCAAAAAAAGTGCGTCCATCCTTCACAAATTAAATCTAAACGGCTCCAGGATGATAAACAAAGGTCTTCTGAGGGTAATCCACGCGGTGTTGTTGTAGAAAAATCCATATTTAAAACTTTATTAACGTAAATAACTACCTTCCGGTAGCGCCGGCATCTTAGACTCCTCTGTATTCAGGAGAGAGTATTAGCGTAGTGTACGCACTTTTTTTAGTGACGTATGACAAATTCGGAGGGCGGGGGCACAGAGCAGCAGCAGAGTAGCCTCCGTAGGCTGCGTAAGCTCTCATCCTGAATGCGGACGTGACTAAGATGGTGGCGCTACTGGAAGGTAGTTATTTACGTTAATAAAGTTTTAAATATGGATATTTCTACAACAACACCGCACGGATTACCCTCAGAAGACCTTTGTTTATCATCCTGGACCCCGTAACATTACATTTAATCAACTGATTAAACTACATACCTATCTTTTTTCAATGTGTGCACTTTTAATCTTTGTACAGCGTTTCTTGAATGTGTTAGCATTTAGCCTAGCCCCATTCATTCCTATGGCTCCAAACAAAAGTTTTATTTTGTGCCACCATACTTCCTCGTGTAACTACTCATGTAACAGTCTTTAAATAGGGAAAACATGGAAGTGTTTGGTGGCTTCTAAATTCATCCCTGTTTGGAGCCATAGGAATGAATGGGGCAAGGCTAAATGCTAACACATTCACGAGGCGCTGTACAAAGATTAAAAGTGCACACATTGAAAAAAGATAAGTATGTATGTTATAATTGATCTAAGTTGAGGTAAGAACACAGTAAAATATTGAAAAACGGTGGTGTTTTCCTTAACAAACTGTTCTGAATCAGTTTGATGTTCATTGTTCTACAGAGTATCAGAGCAAGCCGAGGAGAATAAGATGACAGCTAGTAACCTCGGGATCATTTTCGGTCCCACGCTCATCAAGCCCAGGCAGCTGGATGCAGAAGTGTCCCTGTCCTCCTTGGTTGACTACCCACACCAGGCTCGCATGATAGAACTGCTCATCACTCATCATCAATTGATTTTTGACGTCTCCCTCGGCCCCGTGTCTCCCACCACCCCAACGGCACCACGCACTTCCATGGACAAAGAACCGAAACTCAGTCGCCACTCACGTTCTCTCATGGATATCAAAGAGGTGAGATGGGATGTAAAGATGTAAACTGTGACCTATTTGAATCTTATATAGCACAACTTGATGCTTTTCTGTACAAAATAATTTTAAAGGAGGTCTGTTTTTATCTTTCATGCAGAGTGCTAAACTTTACAAGAGACACTCGTCTATCATTACCTCCTCACAACTGGAGGAAGTAAAGGAGGTGAAGAAAGGAACACAAACATCTGGTTCGTATGACTGCTTAGTTTTGAAATAAAAGTTTAAATTAAGCCTCCTTGTAAGTGCTTGGAGCGGGTTGAGCTAAACCAATTTTGTTCAGTTGGTGTATGTTACTCCTGATTACATGTTTGAACTTAATGGACTAATGTCAGTAACAATACATAACAATAAAACTTTTTATTAATTTGTTGGGTATTTATCTCCAACAGGTGCTGGTTCAGATGTCAACGGGCTCATCTTGGGTCCCGTGGAGGCTCAGAAGACCACATCAGTGTTCAGCCGGCCCAGTGCCAGCAGCCGAGTGGTGCAGATGCGTCCCCAGAGGTCCAAGCAGGTGTCCCGACCCATCAGCATGCCTGTGGATCGACTGCTTAATGAGCGTAACAGCCGCAACAGCGCTGAGCAAGAAAGTACTCCAGCTGCTATTCAGGAGACCACCGAACCAGAGAAGCCTTCGACGCCACGCCTCGCCAGTAACAGGAACACCTTCATAGACACTCAGTCACTGAGAAGGACCTGGGACAAACAGTACAGGCATTACGACGTGACGCCCCGAACTGCAATGATAGTGGCCAACCTTCCGTCCTCTGGTGTGACGAATAAAGTAAAATCAGCCGAGACTGTTCAAGGAACAGCGGTACCCAACTCTAGCTCTTATATATCTGGTACTAACCTATACAGCACAGCCCCAATAACCTTTAGAGCGCCACGGACATTAAAACCCCCTCCTGAAACTTTCTATAAACCTCCATCAACAGGCCAATCCAGATCATTTGACTCAGGAACAAAAACAGGAACTATATATACAACATCAATTACCATAGTAACGACTGCGGTTACAGCAACAGTTGCAACAATTGCTACAACAATGGCCACGCCCCCTACCACACCCACAACGTCAATGGCTACAGCTACAACGACGGCCAGGCCGGCAATTACGACATTGACGCTGTCAGTGGGTGCTTTATCGGCAGAGACGGGAGAAGCCGAGGAAGGACTTTCTGAAAGTGACTCGCAAAGCCCCGTCATGCGCTCTCCCCCTCAATCTCCAAGCTCCAGCGCAGAGGAGCTCAGCCCTACTGACGCAAAGCCCCTTTATCAGAGACGCAGCCGCCGTACGCAGGAGCTGGAGCGTAGAGAAGCCCACTTTGTTTAAACCCAAGCTTGGCCTATAGGTCAGTTTTTGTCTTTGGTACAATGTCTTCTGTTACACTCGTGACTGGATGCTTAAGACTTTTTGTTCATTTAAATATCATCTAATGGACCTAAGGTCTAATGGACTTGTATGTATGTATGTATATAAACTGTCTTGGTTGTGCCATACTGTACTGTATATATGTAATTGTTTTATATCCCTTTGAGAAAGGGCAAAAATATTTAGAGATATGTAAGATGTGGGCGCGAAACGTCTCAATGGACATATTCTGGATAAATGGCTTTTTATCCAGTCTGTGTAAGCTACAGTTTGATCCAGGTCCAGAACATTTGTGACATTCACTTGATACTAAGTGAGCATTCTCATGTAAAAAAAAAAGTCTTATCTTTATGCCAAATGTGTCAGCAAGCATATCATGTTTCCCTTTCACTGTGATAAAAATTTATTCTAAACCATCCAGAGGTTTTCAAAAGACACTTATATCAGTGATTAGCCATTTATATGAATGTGTTGTTAAAAAAGGCTACATGTAAAATATCCTTTGTATAAACTTTGTATAGTATTGTCTATAAGTTCATGTCATCATGATTATTGTAATGTACTTGCTAAGCCTAAGGGATGTTTGTGACCTGAATTTTTCACATATTTTTTATGCTACGCCACTGCATCATCATCGCCCTTGCATGCTGATGTAATCAAGTTACTGCCAGGTATTTTATCTGTTGTACTGTTGTTGTTTTTTTACCTCTGTGCTGCTCCCGTGTTTTTTAGGCAGTGTGCGTGCATCTGTTTCTGAGTTATGTACATTTGTTTACATTTTGTACACCATCTGCCATTCACATCTGACTATACAAACAATTCCTGAAAACATGAAACATGTTTGCAAATTAAATATTTAGTTAAAACTAGTATTGTGTCAGCTTTGTTTTTCTTTCTTTCATTTAACTGGAACAGAATTGTTTTCAAAAGTGAGCTGTTTTTACTTTTATGCGTTCTTATTGGCCAGGTCAATCATCTTTGATGTTTTTATTTTCTTTACTAAATTTGTGACCCTGTCTGTGAAATCCAGTCTAAAGTGTAATAATCTATTTATGAGATTAGGAGCATTAAAGTTTGATTGCTTTCACGTATATTTTTACAAAATGTTCTTTACATTACATAATGTAGGATGATTTAATATAAAGAGTAAAAAAAAGATTTTTCTGGGTTTTCACAGACTGGGTCACATATGACTTGTTGTTTTTTTCCAAATAGCCCATCTCTCCTCAGTATTATTTATGTCACAGCCCAACTCGCATTGCTGACACAAGGCTTGTTCGACTTTATGCGGCGGTGTAAGAACCGACAGCCGGATGACGTCAAAGTACCGCGAGAACAATCAGAGAAATCATACGAAGTCTAATTCCGTCTCGCTCTCGCGGTACTTCGACGTCATCCTGCTGTCGGTTCTTGCGGCGCTGCACAAAGTCGAACACACCTACAGTTATGTGCCAAAGTTGAATACTTGATTTCAGAGGCGTCATGCCCAATCACGTGCCCCCTCGGTTTTTTGAGGCAAATGGATTTTGCATGCAACCTCAGCGTCCATTAATCTGTTACTTTCTTTTAATCTGTTTAATATGCACAATATTATAAATTCTGTACTGCGTCTTTTTCACTTTTCAGATATTTTTGTTATGGTTTGTCAGATCGTGTTACATTACTTTATTCTGGCGGCAGGCGCTGCAGACAGCGCAGTCGCAGACGTCATCAGCGTCTGAGCGCGCTCATGGGTTGCTGCTGCATTTTGCTTTCTGAGGAATTAAAACGTGAGAAACGCTCACAACATTTCCAAACCCCAGTGCGGTAATGTGCAGTTAACCTCCTCTGTGTAGAAAATGTATGGTTTAAAATGTGACAGTTTTGACGTTATATTAGTAGAGATTTCTAGATTCATCTTTTTGGTACAACGTCAAATGTTCGCCAAAGTTCACGGCGGCGCCGAATCACATGAGGTAAAATTTTATGCAAAAATCCGTTTCTCTAATAATTTTATCTAAACATATTTTTTAAAATCATTATTGAACATTTAAATCAGTCACGTGGTAATAGCTTATGTAATTTTCGTTGCTTAAGTTACATTTTGGATTTAAAATTACATTAATTTAATAGGATAATGCAGTTGTTGGGCAAAATGCATTAATGACACAATTAAACAAGTCATTAAACAAAACGTAAATAAACACAACATGCCGTTTCAGATGTAAATATGATGCCAATATGTCATTATTCCGATTGAATTGTATTTAAGTTACTCAACACTTTTATTTTGGAGGTTTTTGCATGAAGGCAGGGGCGCTCAGATTGTTAGAAATGTAGGTGCTATGGAAAAGACTGCAAGCTCTAAAATATATTTCGTTTGATGTCTGTGTATGCACAAATTTCTGTGAGCTGTTCACACTGTGTGTCCCCTGAAAAAAATTGGTGCATGACGCCCCTGCTTGATGTTACTTTGTGAGGAACAGTAAAAAGTGGTGCCAGCCTTAGCATCGACATCACTAATTATACCAGGTGGATGGCATACTTACTGTATGACATCATCAGGTGAGTATGTTCAATACTTAATGTCAAGCATAGGCTGCTGTAATAATATACTGCAGGGCAAGGCTACATTGTTTGTGTTTGTGTGTGTCTCTGTTGCAGAGCCTGTGTTAGTTTGTCCTCATTCTCTGTGTATCTGTTTGGTTCGGTGACAGATTGTCTCTCCTCATATCTAATTAGTCATGACAACTAAGCTGATCAGCTCTGACTCATCCTGCACATGAAAGCACAAATAAGAGATGTAACATGTAAGATGCACACAAACTAACTTTAAACATACTGTAATACAACATGTTATCATTATCCCGTAATGCCTTATCAGTCCCACACAAATGAGGGGGTAAGTAATAGTCATTTTAAAACGGGGGACTTTGCTGATGGCTGTAAACCCTGCAGATTAAGGTAATCTGATTACTTCTGTAACTTGGGTTAGTCAGAAGCAGCAAGTTTGGCTGTTGTGTTTCAGGGAATATTATGGACTGTAACAATTTACTTTTTCATGTAAATGTTGAGGGGTTTAAACCTGTTTAGCACTTAGGTAAGTTACTTTTTGATTTACGTTATGAATTTAGTATACATTTGACTTTGCTCATACAGTAATAATGCTTTTGAGTATGTGTAATACAAATGTAGAAGTGTTGCAGTAAAGTTTAAAGAGAAGAGTGCCATCATATTTTAATACAGTAGGTACAGTATGACATTAGATACGTTATCATGTTTGTTTTTTATTACATGATGCCATGAATTTATTGCATTTATTAAAAAAAAAACAAGAACACACTGTACACATGATACTCTTTATGTGTATCTGTAAGATTAGAGATTTGTATCTGAACCTAAATTCAAAGAGCTTTAATTAGAGTTTGTGTAACAAAAAACACACCGGGTAATTAGACATCTTACAGACACATAATAACAGCTCTTCTCTGTACATCTGAGGTTTTAGTCTGTCGAACAGACTCAAAATAGTTTAGTGGTTTAGTGCTAGGTGCATATTTTCCTTTAAAGATGTGTGACACTCAATTATACATGACTAACTTAAGCGCTCCAACTGAAATAGCTTTCGTTTAAAGTACCGTTTCTTTTGAAGCTCTGCAATTCCAATACTGCTTCACGCATTTAAACGCATTGTTTAGGTTTTTACGTCAACTCGCAAAAGTTACAATGCATGCTGTAAAAGTGTTGATGTGCTGTCAGGTTCATCACAGTTTGGTGACCCCTACAAGGGGCGAAGCTCTGGAGCAATGAACACGAGCAGCCAGATCCGTCTGCTATTATGGAAGAACTGGACGCTCCGCAAGAGACAAAAGGTACAATTTGCCGTTTCACTGAGATACAAAACAATCATCATGGACTGTACTTTCAAAACCTCAACACAGCTTCTATTTAGAGTCCACTGTTTATATCATGTGATGTGAGAGACAAACCTCAGAAAATTTTGTTTAAGTGCACAGGCTTTGCAGAGGCACACAAATGAAGAATATAGAGTATAGAATCTCTAGACGGTTTCAGCCGTAACACAACATAAACAAGCGGCTTTCGTGGTCAACACGTAACTTCCGGTAAACTATGCTTAGAATAAATAACAACAAAGTACTTTAAGCATAGTTTATTTATAAAACAACCAAAATAAACAACATACTCAGGAAACCAATTTTTTTTATTTCCGTTGAGGTATTTGTTCAAGAGTTCAGTTTAGCACCTGAAACCGGAAGTAAAGTTCAGACCAGATGTGTATCGTGTCACCGCACGTGCGTCCAATGAAACTTGTCTATAAAATATCTTTTGAAATCACAGAATCTGTAATATGTTAATTGTTATAGTTTGTGTTATCTTTTGAATATTGAACCCCCACTGCTGATATAAAGCTGTTTCTAAACATGTCATTCTATTGCCATGTGTTTGCAGATTCGCTTCCTGGTAGAGATTCTGTGGCCTGTTTTTTTATTCATCGGACTGGTGTGGCTACGACAAGCCAACCCCCTGTATCGCCAACATGAATGTAAGAATACTGCATGCTATATTAAATGAAAAAGAGCAGGGCATCACCTAACATTTTGTACCTGCTACAAATTAACATTTACGTTTTGTTTCTAGAACCAACCGTACAAATACACCAAAAGTGAACAAAGTGCAAATGTTAATTTGTAGCCACAAATGTTCAACATCGTATAATGAAAGATCTGTGGTGTATTTTGAGCTGAAACTTTACAGAAACATTCTGGGGATACCAGAGACTATTTTACTATAGCTGAAAACACCTAGGTTAGGGGCTCTTTAAAGCAACACTAAACAGTTTTTGCTCTTTGCTTCCCCTACAGGTTAGAAGCGTAATTGTCCATTACCACTCTAGTAAATACTGCAGCTGGCTCTGATTGGATTGTAGGTCTGCCGTAAAGCAAGTTTTTGTAGTTTTCACTCGAACTACAGGACCGCAACCTGACGGTTGGAAACTTCTTTAGTGCAGTTTTGGCCGATAAAGGGCTGCAAAACGAATGTTAAAGTGCCGTTCACCCTGTTTCGAGTGAACGACTGAAACTTTTTTGGAAACGTCATTTTAAGGTAAAAAAACAACTCTTTTGGTGTTGCTTTAACATTAAGTTTCTTAGACTTAGTTGTAACACTGTTACAACTAACCCTGCAGTGTAAAAAAGTCCTACTGTAGTTAACAGCTACTAGGAGTAAATGTTTTTACAATGGTGCTGTGTTTTTGGTATCAAGACAAGTGACCTGTTTTAGTTTGAGAACTTTGGTGTTGCGTTGCAGTGTAGATGAACGTAGAGTATACGGACACCCAACTCAAAAATAAGAAAAACATTGGATGAAGAAATGTACTTTCATGCCTCAAAATCACTGTTTGTCCAGTATCACAATGAAAACCCATCAAAACTTTTCACAAATCTGAGAGATAAAGAAAGACACAAATAATTTAACCGTGTTTAACGTATATAAACAAGCTGTGTTACTATTAACCCCACGTTAGGATGTGCCCTGCTCAACCTTATGTAAGGGATAGGCAGCCGGTTGTTATCGCAGAAATAAGCCCAGACGATCAGGACCCGATGCAAAGCTAAAGGGGTTTCACGATAACAACTGTCTGCTTGTACATTATCCCGCTTATTAAACAGCTCTTTACCTCACAAGTAAGGTAAGGAAGATTAAATATTGATTTAAAATATTTTATTTGCTTAACAAATGCAGACCTTCCCCAAGAAAAACCCATTTACTTTCGGTTTTAAGATAAGACAAAGAGGTTCAAATGTCACAAACGCATTTGGTTGAATAATTTGTAAATATTAAGTCATATATTTCATTAAAAACATTTACATTTATTTTTTGTGCAAACTGTACCAGTCAAAATTATTTGCAGCATCCAGGTTAGCATGTGTTATTATTTTTGAGTGGTTGTTAAGAGAGATTTACAAACCTGCAAATGTCACAACTGGCCAATCGGTATCAAGCATTCCAATGAGCAATGTAAAAAAACGTATTATTGAAACAATTCCAGTCCACTAATTTAATTGGATTTGTTTATACCAATTAGTATGAAAACTTAAATCTATTGTTTGCAATGTTGTAACCAAATTATTTTTATAATTAAAATATATTGCTCATGTCATTTACTTAAAAGGGACATATAATGAAAATCTGACTTTTCCATGTTTAAGTGTAGTATAAGATAGGCAAGATATCTAAACCTTGTGCATATGGCCGAATCACGAAAATTTTACTATTCAGTATATTTGACTTTGCTTGTGTAATATAAGATAGTTGAGTACCTTAGACAAAAGATATACCTAACATGAGAATTCAAATGCGTTATCTAATTTGTTATAAAACAGTGATAAATTCTCTGTGTGTCCATGGTTGTGAGAACTTGCTCATCTTTTCTATATAGGTCATTTTCCCAGCAAGGCTATGCCCTCCACAGGAATTCTGCCTTGGATCCAAGGGATTTTCTGCAATGCAAATAACCCCTGTTTTCGCCACCAAACTCGAGGAGAGTCACCTGGGGTCGTTTCGAACTACCACAACTCCATGTGAGTCAAGCACTTTCCCAACACCAAACTAAGCCAGGAAGTATTCAGAAATTCAAAATATGCTGCACGTCATAGACTCATAGGCGTCCAGAGGATACAACTCTGTCACATTTTAGTTAAGAAGGAAACTACATGAATAATAGTTTTGCAGCTCTAAAAACTTGTGGATTTGGTCTCAATGGTAGTAAATCCAGAAACTAAAAATCTAAGTTCATCACAACAGTTGTGTGCCATACAGACAATACAGTTTTAAAGTCTCTCACTGTCTTCTCAGACTGGCCCGATTCTATGCAGACTCTCAGGAGCTTCTATTCAATGACACTGAGTTTCAACAGCTTGGTCGTCTATGGCAAGAAGTCTCTATCATGAGCAACTTCATGGAGACACTGCGCACCAATCCTGGACTGGTGGCAGGTATGTTGGGCGGGTACTTTCTACTCTCTGACCCACTAACCCTGGATGGAATGTCTTCTAATGGATGTGAATGATGGATGGACAGAGTGGGCATTTCCTACATGTACTTCCACTCCCATCATACCTTTTTCCTTTTCCTGCTCTCTCTAATGGGCTGATGACTGACTATCGGAGTGAACGTGATCCGAAGTCTCTCTTGATATCTGTAAACTTTTATATTTAGATACTTTGTTGGGTGACTATTATTTGATCAACTACGCTGTTTCTTTATCAGCATATTTGGCTGATCCTGAATCAGCATATTTTGCTGATCCTGAATCAGCATATATGGATCAAATGTATTTCTAATGTAGTCCCTAAGAGGTTGGTAATGTTATTCTTAAAAAGTTCACAAAAAAAATTTAAACCCTGTCATGACCTTATGTCATTTCAAAATTGGTGTGATTTTTATTTATTTTTGTAATACAAAATAATTTTGCACCTTGCATTTGACAAAGAAGCAGTGAAGATCATTGACAAATCTGGTGTTACATGTTTTGATGCAAATTGATGCAAACGTAAAATGTTTTGGTGCTGCTGTGCGGCAAAGAATTTTGAGTTAACGGGAGAAGGAATAAATCACAGAATTGTCATTTTAAAGCTCACGTAACACACAATGTTTCTGCATATCTGATGTTAATCTGGAGTACCTATAGAGTAGTATTACATCCTTTATATTTCCGGAGAGTCTTTAGTTTAATCAGATTTATAGAGGAAAGATTAGCTTTACCGAATCTTTCCGATAACGTACGAAAAAATAAAGAAGGAGGAGTTACTACCGCAGGAGGAGCGAGTACGAGTCACGCAACACTTAACAACATTGTTTAACTTATGATTCAATACATGTTTGTGTAATTGATATAATTTGCACGCGCTTATTTCCAACATAAGACAGAAGTCTTACTTACCGCATGCAACTCATGACGCGTTTGGGAAAATCCAGTGCATCAAAAATGGGCGAAAAAAACTTTCCGAAACAGAAATACTCTGCAACACGCCCAACTGCTTTTTTGACACTTTGTCTACGTTTAGCATGAGGAAACAACCCTATAACTGTGTTAATAAGTCAGAATGCTTGAAATACCATTAAACCCCCCCTTTAATGTACGCTGTCTCTTTAACATAAGCCATAAGAGATGTTGCTCCAGGAACAACAAGAATGATTTTAAAGGAACACGTCTTACTTCAAATATTCGCAATCATCATACTTTTCATCTCTTTGTCATGTTTAGTTGTGACAGACCTGTAGGTTACTAACTGTGTCAGCACCTTCTTCAGAATTGACTTCCTTGTTGTGACCTTTCAGCATTTTTACTGCATTTTTACTGTTAAGCGACACATCCGTCACATAGTTCAGTGACCATTCAACCGCTTTGTCATCCTCACAGTGAACACTTGTCATAGTCATTATAAACGGTGTTGAGAGTTAAGAGAGCTTCAGTTCGTAAGGTGTGGAATGCATTTTTTATTTCAAGTATATACAGTACGTCATACAATGGAGGGTTTGGGCATATGAGGAAAGTATTTTAATATTTTTATTTGCATTGCAAATTAAACCTTTAAAAGATTTGGTTTGTAAGAAAGCATTAAATCTGTGATCCTTACTATTAAGAAAGAACATTGCATGCGTATTTCCTCTTAAATTTGTGGAATTTTACAGAATGCTTTTAAAGACACACTGAATGCCATGAAATATGCAGCTTTCTTTGATGTGTTGACGTAATTTCCTTGTAAACAGGAAGTTAGGGAGGGACATTGATTGGGGTACAGATTTTGGAGAGCATTCAAAGTGCAAAATGATTATATAAAAATCCTTCATCCGTTTTGGATGCCATTTGGATCTTCCAAATGCAAAATTAGTCAGTTTTTGTGCATTGTTTACAGATTTGCTTAAAGCTGCAGTTCATAACTTCTTTTTCTCAAAATTGCAGTTTACTTTGCATACTTTACTTACTGTATCATACTTTAAATACTTTTTCCTTTAATACATCCCTATCTTTTTTCATTGCGTGCACTTAATCTTTGTACAGTGCGTTGTAAATGTGTTAGCATTTAGCCTGGCCCCATTCATTCCTTAGGATCCAAACAGGGATGAATATAAAAACCATCAAACACTTCCATGTTTTCACTGTTTAAAGACTGTTACATGAGTAGTTACACGAGTATGTATGGTGGCACAAAATAAAATGTGGCGATAACTATATTGTATGGTGGAAGAGCACTTAGTTTCCAGCACTTTGACCTCTGCGCACAGTAACATCATCACTCCTGAGATCTCCCCCCTCTCCCTCAAACTTCCGAAGTCAGGAGTAAAGAAAAAAAATTGCCACATTTTATTTTGTGCCACCATACTTACTTGTGTAACTACTTATGTAGCAGTCTCTAAATATGAAAAACATGGAAGTGTTTGGTGGCTTCTAAATTCATCCCTGTTTGGATCCTAAGGAATGAATGGGGCTAGGCTAAATGCTAACACATTCACGACGCGCTGTACAAAGATTAAGTTCATGCATTGAAAAAAGATAGGTATGTATTAATTTGTCTAAGTTGAGGTAAGAACATAGTAAAATATTGAAAAATGGTGATGTTTTCCTTTAAGCTACATTTCCTCTCTTCCATCAGGAAAAGGCCTAAAGGTTGAGTACATCTTGAAAGACGATGAGATTCTGACCTCATTCTTGTTGAGGGATGCTGGACTTTCAGTGGCTGTGGTGGATGATCTTACAAATGCAGAAGTTCGGGTTGAGCAAGTAAGCTAGAGTAATGAACTGTTATAAAAGTTAGAAAAACTGTTACAAAAGTTTCTGTTGTGACTAATTCATTTTAACAAATGTGATTTGAATGTGAATTCCAACAATCAGGACAATTCTAAGCTGACCCACTGGATGTTTTCAGATACAGCAAAATCTCATGTGTTCACTAGGTGTTTTCTGAAGGGTCACTGGCTCTAAAAACCCTTCCTGCGGTTTTATGTCATTTTCTTTGTGACGCAAGTCTTTTGTTTAATTCTGGCCTTTTACACACAGTGTAATTTATGGTTATGGCTTTGTTGTCTCAGGAAAATCATCAATCACAGGCTCTTAAGTGTGCAGCTTTGATCCTATACCTGAATGGACCACAATGTATTCTCTGTAACAATCAACACGTATAATGTATACAAATCCAAGTGTAATAGCTTAAAGAAATTACACTAAAGTCCTCATGCACTGTATAAAAACAGTTAAGATAAAGATAAGAGCGTGTTGTCATCAACATCCTATGTTTTCTTTGCGGACCAAAGCAACCTTGTTTTTCTCTTCTGAAATAGCAAGGAAACAAAGAGTTACACCAAAGTTGACATCAATGTGTGAACACCAATGAGAATGTAGTTTTAGTTTTTAAAGCAATATGATTCAGCTCTTTCTTCTTTGTTCCAGTTTGCATATGGAGTCCCGGATCTGTCCCTGAAGGAGATCGCCTGTAGCCAGGCTCTCCTGGAGCGATTCCTCATTTTCCCCAGTCGCAGAGGACTGTATGGGGTTCGCAACGCCATGTGTGCCCTTTCCCAGCAGAAACTACAGAAAATTGAGGATGTGCTTTATGCCAACATAGACTTCTTTAAGCTCTTCCGGCTGGTCAGTTATGGCACTTTTGTTATTCTGTTATTCGTAACACCTCTGTTGTTCAGATCTATACACAACTAAGGTGTAAATGTTTAAATCTGAAAATACAGTTTCATGGATACAGTAATTTGTAATTGAGTACAGGACTTATTTTTTGATTAGATGTTTTTTGTGATTCTGATAAAAAACACAACACTGCTATAAAAACAACTAAAGCATTTAGTTTGAGTGGCTGCTATGGGTTGGTTTAGAGTTCTCATATTTGAATACTTCATACAAACAATTTAATCAATTTTGATACATTTTGTTTCTCTTTTTAAAATTTAGATATGGTTAAAGAGTCAAAAAAAATTACACCCTGGGGATGATTTTTTATGTATTACATGTTCATACTTTATAAATGCACACTATACATTTGTGAGGTTTATAACATGGGAGATGTACGGCATGCAATAAGCAAGATGAAGTGATGCTATTATCCTAATATAAAACCTTTAACGTTTGTTTTATGGTTAAAAGTGTCTTAAACTGTAGGTTTAAAAGACGACAGCACACTGCACTGGGTCACGTACTTTATAAGTTTACTGGACACACACAGTGTGTGTTAGCAGGTTATGTACTAAAGTAGATGTCTGGATCTTGAGTCAGATTCAGACCTACTTAGCTGTTGTTACATTTTAGGAGGACTATGAATACCACTGCTGAAACAACACTGCTTATCTGTCTCTCTCTCTCTCTCTCTCTCTCTCTCTCTCTCTCTCTCTCTCTGTCTGTAATTCAAAGTGCTTCATGCTGGGTTAGGTCATAGCAGATGGTAGGGTTAGCATGACACACTACTTGGCCTTATTTACTAATCCTATTAAATAGGATACATTCTTCAGTGGATGGAAATGCATTGAAAGCACTTGCTTGTTATACAGCAGTTTTGCTTTCTCTCATGATGGTTTTGGTTTGTGAACCAACTTCCTGAACCACCAAAATCTGATCGACCAAAACACATCAAGTACCAAGTTTAAACCGGGTTTTCTATTCTAGACACTGTCAGTGTTGCAGAGATTATACATTATAGAGATTATATCTTTTGTTTGCTTGCTTTAATATATTAACGCAGTGGTCTCCAACATGGTCTGTGAGTTGCCCGCCAAAGCACATTCTATTAATGGCCTCAATTTTAATATTTTATATCATAACTATATATATAAATGGGGGGTGCATGACCTCTGAAAGCCAATGTTGATATTTGAAATCATCTAAACAAACATGCCCCTACCCCAATAGAATATGGACCTTCTTTTGATAGACCCGCCCCAAGTGGCTACAAGTGTGTTTTGGTAATCGGCCGACTCCCTTTTCCAAAGTGTTTTTCGAAAACCATGCACCTCGCCTTTAAATTACCTTGGCATCTTTTATGTATGTTAACATTTAAACAATGATAAAAGTCAAACAAAAGTAAAACAAAAAGGTTTTGAGTAGAATAAGCTTTTGCATACACTGAAAAAAATTTTTCATTTAAGTTTTCCCAATTTATTAAGGTAAGTGGTTGCAATCAATTTATTTAAGCTACATTTAAACAAAAGTTTTTTATTGTATTTTACTTTACTAATCTTTTTTGTTTAAATGTAGCTTAAATAAATTGATTGCAACCACTTACCTTAAAAATATTTAGTAAATTGAATGAATCATTTTTTCAGTGTACTTTATATCGAAAGTCCAACATTTTAGCCTTTGAAACACGTAAAAAAAAAAACTATTAGTTTTTTAAAATGTGGTAGCCCTTGCTCACAAAAAGGTTGGAGACCTTTGTATTAACATAATCAAATATCTTTCACTGGTATTAAAGCTGAATCAATATAAAAAGAAACAATATTTACATAATATAAACAAAAGTATCATCAAAAATTAAATGGTAATATCATAAGGGGTCAAGTTATTATTAAATGATAACTTTTTGAGCATGACATTTTAGCAATGTCGAGTTCACAGGTTCAAATCACACCTTGACTGCAATGTTTAAGTAATATTCTGTCAGTGTATGATAATCTCCCTAAAAAAAAGATGATATTAACCGTATGCTCTCGACAAATATACGTTCATTAAATACTTTCGCTATAAATCTGCTTAATCCTGCCCTCATGCCATTGAAAAATACCGCTTTGTTGGCAGAATCTAAGAAGAGTCTGATAAAAAAATAAATGTTCTTCATATGTTATTGAATATACATTTGTGGTTGTTAGAAAATGTATATAATTTTAAATTTCTCTGTAAACTCTTTTTATGTTTAGTTGCCCATGGTGCTGGATAGTCACTCAGCTGGGATAGACCTGCACTTCTGGGGTCGTGTTCTTTCAGCAGTGTCTGACAAACTTCAGGAGGTAAAACTTACAACAACGTCCAGTTCCTTTCCTTTCCTTCTTTCACAGCCTATTTTAGCATTCAGGAAACTCTTCGCTTCCCTTTAGCTCTTAAGTTTGAACCTGAGGAATGATGCTTGGAAAGTGTGTGTTATGTCCTTATCACATCATAATCACAGATATAAAGCCAACAAAATCTCATTTTGTGTATGTTAGTGATGTAAGCATGTTCTAATGACCAACTAACACAATAAATGTATGTACGTAAATGAATGTGTGCAATGACAATAATGTTAAAAGGACATTCCACAGAGGTCACATCCTGTAGGTGGAGCACGATTCTTTCCCTTTTGCTTGGGTGACAAAAAGCCTGGCCAACTAATGCTATCATCTATCACTAAATCTATCTCCAACACTCTGTGGGACTGTATGTGTACAACAAAAGTATATCAATACAGGAAGGAAGGGGGAAATGTATTGGTTTAGCCATGGCTGAGCAATGAGTCACAAAATCTCAGTGGAAATTTTTATGTTTTCACCTAGTTATCTTGACCTGATTTCACATATTGTGGCTATCACGGTGTGCATTAGAGTTCATGATCCGTTCAAAATTGCCGGATCTCACGTTCACCACGATAGCCTGCTGGCCTCGTATTTTGACACAGAGCAGTGTTTGCTAGCCATTGTGAGTTCAGTCTGGAGATGAATACAAGGTTAACATCTGGAAAAATGTCTTCTTTTTGTGAGAGGATATTTGCACCTCCCAGGAATTCTCTGTGATTGATTTCCCTCAAGCCAGTGTTAACATTAAAGATAACATCAGTTGAGAATATGTTTTTAAATACTTTTTTTCTGATTGTTTTTGTGTTTAAGCACTCTTTTGAGAAACAGTATGCTGGAAATATGACCTCATTTTCCAGCTTTTCTTAACTCTTTCACCGCCAGCATTTTTAAAAAAAGTTGCCAGCCAGCGCCAGCGTTTTTCATGATTTTTACCAAAGTTTAATGCCTTCCAGAAAATGTTCTTCTTTAAATATATAAACATACAATATACCAAATGAAAGAACAGACCCTCTGCTTTCAAACAAAAAAAACCGTTTCATCCTACCTTTAGTGGTTCTTTTGTAATCAGCTTTTGAATATGGGTAGGTTTTTGCAAAAACACCATATTTTGAGCAAAAAGCAGAGATAATTCCATTTTTATGACGGACTTTTTATAGAGATCATATTCAGAGCGATCTTTAAAACCGACACGGACATGCAGCAGCTTGCCATAGGGCAATACTTCCGGTTTTAAAAAGTTGCGGAAGGGCGCCACCTGGTGGATAATAGCGGTATTGCGGAAAGACGGAAAATCTCGTCATTGGCGGGGAAGCGTTTTCTCTTAATTGACGAGATATCTCGTCAATGGCGGGGAAAGAGTTAACAGAGCAGAGAAATGTCTGAATTGTGTTCCTTTCTAAGGACTTTTTCCTTTGAAGAGAAAGCAGAAAATGCAGAACAGTTCTATACTATAGTAAAAAAATGTGTAGTTTATACCTACTATAAATTTCTTCAAATGTTTGAACCTAAATTGGATGACTTCCACCCCCAGAATATGAAATCTGTCCACAACTGGGCAAAAATGACGTGATTTGTCAAGTATGGTAGCCTATATTCAAAATGTGACCAGCATCCAGAGAGCAATTGGGGGAAACATGCCTTGCTCAGGGCACATCTGTCACAAACATAGATTGTAAAAAAATATGGACGTAGTGCCCATGATGTCACCCATAGGTTTCTGAAGATCGTTTTTGAAGCTTAAAGTAGGTGGTGTCTTCCGTCGCCATCTTGGCCGCGCGTCACCGCCAGGGGGGCAGGGTTTCATATTTTATTGAAGTTTCCCCGGGCGCCGCCATTGATTAGCGGACCCCCACCTGGTGTTAGCGTTCCATTGACTCCTATTCATTTTGGTGTCACTTTGACAGTGAATAACTTCACATCTGAGGCATTTAAAGACTCAATTTGTTCATTAATTATTTCTAAAGAAACACGAAAATGTATAAAAGGCTCCATTACCATGTATCTTACGTTATGTAAAAACAGTTTTTGTAAAAATAGGCTAACGATTGCGTCATAACCTGCGACTCTCTGTCACACAGTAGAGAAATTACCGTATGGACTGGGAGAGAAGCTTGCAGGCAATCTTTTACTGTCTATGAGGCAATCGGGTGGACGTGGAGGCATAAAGTCAAGGGAGATTATTAATCAAAATACTTACCAAAATTTGTTCCTGTTCACGCTCGCCGTCTCTGCAAGATTCGGTGGGTGATTCAGATTTCTCTAGGCACGGCTATTAGAAGACTTACAATTGTCAGACAGGTTGCTCACGTGACATCTACGTCATCAAGCTCAGTTTGAGTCTGCGCAGTACGCTCGACCCCCAGGAAGTGCATGTTTCTAATTGACTTCACTTTTGCTGTGTCCATTTCTTTCTATGGTCACCGCGCATCACTCGCAGATATCCGAACATGGGTAAAGAGGCGGGACGTGGGTGAAGCTAAGGTGTCCGCCTAGGTCGACTTCAGTGACAGCAGTGGCTGTTCAACCGTCACTCAAGTGGCCACACCCCTTGATTATGCAGAACTTTAAGGCTTTATATAATTTAAACGGATGAGTTACAAAAAAATTCATCCCCCTCACAGTTTTCATGAAGAGCAAAATTAGCTATACAGACCAAAAACACTTTTTGTACCAGGCTGTAAAGTGTGAACATATTATTTTCTACTGTAAAGTTGGCCATTTTAACATGGAGGTCTACGGAAATTGACTCCCTTTTAGAGTTTCGATGGGCCATTCGATGAATTGCATTTTAAATCACTTCCGTATCGGCTTCATCAGAGAGATTGGAAGGTTGCCCCTCGGTGACAACCTGCTGGCTGTGAGACTTGAACCAACAACCCTGGGTTACAAGCCCGACTTTCTAACCATTAGGTCATAACTGCTCTGACTGTATGTTTATGGGGCAGTTTCCCAGACAGGGTTTAGATTAAGCAAGAACTAGAAACAATGTGTAAAATTTTGTCATTTTGTGTTAAAAATAAACACAAGTTGTGTTAAAAGTAACTCAAAATGTGTTGTTCCAATAATAACACAGAGATGTTTGTATTCTAGGACAATGCATTTAGTGTGTTGTCCCAACACTAACACTGATTGTGTTGTTTAAAGAGAGTAGGACATTTAAGTAGATAAAGTAGACATTTAAGTATTAGGACATTTTTACAAACTTACTTTACAAAAAGAATATTTTAGGTGTGCATCATCAGACAAAACAAAGTCTGGGACCATGATTAAGTCCTGTCTGGGAAATCGCCCCTATCCCCTGATTTCACAGACAAGGGCAAGGGTAATCCTAAAACACAAGCTTGAGCTGTCTCAATTGAAAATAACTTGCACTGACAGATCCTAAAATATGCAGTGCCATTGTTTTGTCTCAAGATAAACACCAGTAGCGCATTTTTCTAAGGTATGTTTATTAAAGATGTTTAATCACATTGGTGATATGGTGACTTCTCTTCCAAGGTGCCGAATTCAAATGTGTGTTCGGAGTGTCGTTTGTTGCTCGTCATTTTAAAATATGTGTTTGTTGCATCATGTGAACCATGAGCATCATGTGGTTTATGATAAAAAAGACACTCACATTTACAAAATACTTGCAAGACACTCACTTAACACTAAACTCTGATTACACATGAGATTACGCGAGTATCTGGCAAATGCAAGAGTCACTTTTATCATAAACCCTTTAAATGCGCGTGCAGCAGGCACTTCTTTCAACAAGATGCGTGATGCACATGGTTCACTTGATGCGGCGAACACATATTTTGAAATGAGGAACCACACACAACGGGCTAAATACATGTTGTGATAAGCTTCGCATCGTGCGCCCTCGAAAAATAAGGACCCAGCCGCCACTGTTTAAACATCTTAATTTAACAGGCTTTAGTCAGGGGCTGGTTGCACCAGCTGGGCGTTAACCCAGCCGTAAGACTAGTTTGGACATAAATTGGTTTATAAACAGAAAGTGGTTAATAAATTCAAGTGGCTTTGGTCCCACACCTTATTTGTACATAAAAAACATTGATTTAACTTCTCTTCTCCAGCTGGCAGAGAGGCAGAGCTTTAAAGACTTGATGCGGGTGATGTCCTCCATCTTGCAGCCAGGTGGTCCCTCTTCATTCAGTCAGCTGATATCCACCGTCTCAGATCTGTTCTGTGGTTACCCTGAGGGTGAAGGCACCCGGGTCTTCTCCTTCAACTGGTATGAAGATAACAACTACAAAGCATTCTTGGGCATCAACAGCTCCAGAGGACACAACACCTACGTCTATGACAACACTGCAAGTAAGAGTGCTGAGATATACAGTATAGTTTACTTCATATTTTAGCTCATTTGCAGAAATCATATACAGGTATGTGCAGTAGTAGCTCAATGCAATAAGATGTCTTTTTTACTCAGTTATATTACAATAACATCATAAAAATGATTGATTTCATGATCTTTAGATTCCAAATACTTTTCTTCTTTATGTACTGTAGATTTGTTATTGTACTAAATGCTATCAGTATTGTAAACAGCCCTAAAATCTGGACTTTTTCTGTACTTTAAGTACTTTTATTTTCAGTTTTTTTCGTTTCATTTAATCCTTTTTCTTTCATTTTCTTTTCTCACTCACGCATTCTCTTACTTTGATGTCTGTGTGTCACCCACAGCTCCGTTCTGTAATGCACTGATGCAGAACCTGGAGTCAAACCCTGTTACGAAAATCGTTTGGAATTCTGTGAAGCCTCTGCTGATGGGAAAGATCTTATACACCCCAGACTCCCCTGCTGTCAGAAAGATATTAAAGAGTGTGAGAACAAATAATCCCCCCCTCTAACACATGCACTGTATCTATAACCTTTGCTAATGCAATAATACATGTGAGGCCATTACATTCATAAGGAAATTAATCATAGACAAGCACCCTTGAAGCATTAAGCTGTAACTAGGGATGCTTAACGATTAATCGTGATTAATCGTTAGCAGAATAAAAGTTTTTGTTTACATCATATTTGTGTTTGAACTGTGTATAATAACTTTGTATAAATAAATGTACACACATGCATGTATATGTTTTAGAAATGTTTACATGTGTATATACATTTGTATATTTATGTATAATTTATATTATATATAAATATAAATACTTAATATATACATTTTTTTTTCTTAAAATTATACATGAATGTGTTAATATTTATATATATACATATTTATTATACACAGTTTGTACACATATGTGATGTAAACAAAAAACTTTTATTCTGCTAACGATTAATCACGATTAATTGTTTCGCATCCCTAGCTGTAACATCTCATTTATTTAAGGGATAGTTCACTTTAAAATGAAAAGGGTTTACCATCCTCATGTTGTTCTAAACCTGTATGAATTTTTTTTCTGATGAACACAAAAGAAGATATTTTGAGAAATGAACACACAGCAGATAGTGACCATTGACTTCCATAGCAGGACAAAATATTTTGGAAGTATTGTGATAAATGATGAAGGAAATATTTTGATAAATAATGGTTACCACAAAGTTGACGGTACCCATTAAATTCCATCATATTTTTTTATTCCTACTATGGAACTCAATGGTCACTATCTGCTCTGTGTGTTTACCATCATTTCTCAAAATATTTTCTTTTGTGTTTATCAGAAAAAAAGAAATCATACAGGTTTAGAACAACATGAGGATGAGTAAATTATGACAGAATTTTCATTTTAAAGTTAACTATCCCTTTAAAGGATTTCAAATGGTAAACTTATATTTAAACTACAGTGATTTTGGGGAATTTGGATAAAACAGGTTTAAATTTTGGAAAAAAAAGTTAGTTAAATTACAAAATCTGAAGGTATATAATTATAGACCAAGGTCTTGGCTGTTCAGCAATTTACTGTTGCAACCTCCCCTGTTCATATTTTTTTCAAAAAATAGGCGTTTTTCCAGTTATTACTCATACAACATTTACTTTAAGCCTAAATAGAAAAAGTAATGATTTTTTTATAAACATATTTTTGTATTAATAGAGACTATTAATTTAATAACTTAACAGCACTGAAAAAACATATTGTAATCGTATTCATTTAAAACAAATAAAACTCCATCTGACAGTGGTGACAATAATCTGACGGTGGTGACATTGGCCTCATTATTCCAAAATGTATACAACTCAAGTCAATGGCTTCTTGCTTAAACTTTATGTAAATATTTGGTCCAAAAAATAACAATCCTGAGCACTGTGATGAACAAATATCAAATCATAACTTCCTAAAATACATAAAACCTGACAGAAAAGACAGAAAACCTGACGGTGGTGACATCTGACGGTGGTGACAAAAACCTAATATAGATTAAAAAAATAGATGAGTTGTTCACATCAGCCATCTTGTTTCCCCTCTGTTGCTAGCTACTTCAGACCTCTTCTTAAAAATGAAATATTTATTTCATAATCTTATCTAATATTTTTTTTACAAAGATGACGGTGTTGACATGTTATGGTTGTCACAGTAGCAGTGTCCAAAAATATGAACAAGTTTAAGAGAAAATAGCAAACATACAGGAGCTTGAGTGATCTTAAAGCATGCAGAAGAGCTGAAGGTTTGAAAATGGGGTCCTCAAGGAATGCAGTTGACCCTGTAGTTGTCTGATTTTATTGCTTTTTATAAATATCTGACGGTGGTGACGAATATGTGGGACACACTTTGAGCAATCAAAAAATAATAGTAAATATTGTTCAAAACTCACTGTTTGTAGTTTTTATTACCCTTTCATGTGGTAAATATATTATTCAATTCAATTATTACTTTTGGCTTTTTTAATCAAGTTGAAATTATTATCTCTTAACCGAGGACAGCTGATTTTGTAGGCAATGGGCCAGCATATAATCATTAAATTAATAAAAATCATAAAAAAATTAAAATAAACCTATAAAAGAACCTTACATATGTGCAAAGGACCCCCTAATTATAAAATTGATTCTTTTTCGTCATTAAAAAGGTTATTAATTTCCAACAGAATTAGCACGTTTTTAGTGGGACATGTTTTTGCCAAAATTTCAAGAATCAGTGACTACTGAAATAAGAGATAAGTAGTACTATGGTCACACTTTACACTAAATGCAATGCATTAGGACCTTATTGTAAAATTTTGCATGATTTCTGTGTGTGTTTACTAGGCCAACACTACATTTGAGGAGCTGGAAAGGTTGCTGAAGATGGGGAAGGCTTGGGAAGAGGTTGGACCCCAGCTCTGGGAGTTCTTTCAGAACAGTGTTCAGATGAACATGATCCGAGTAAGCGCTCTGTTTCTTTATGTTTCATACATACACACACACCTCCTGCTTTTTGTCACTTACATGATACAATATCAACAATCTCCTGAATACACAAAGCCCATTATCGTCTTTCAGTTCCCTTGTGATCTCTTCTATTTCTGACATTATAAGGAATGTATGAAAGTGAATCCATTACTATAGTTTGAGATTATTTTGTTTACTATTTGACAGATGTTAGATAAGCAATATATGATCAAGCTTTGTGTCTCATGATTAATGTATATACATTAGTTTAATTGTGTACTATCGGATTTCAGATGTATTGTATGGAATGAAAACAAGCATCACAACCGGATCAACACTATATCAGACCTTATAAAACACACTCTTAAAAATATAAGCGAATCAAAGATCTTTCTTTGTTGCCTCGACAGTGTATTACGATGTGTTTTATCTAGAATTACTGAAAAAGCCAAACTTGGAGTATATACTAAATTCTGTCCATGTAGTGCCGGAACTCTTTTGTGTACATTTTTCACTAAACACTGAATCAAATTCCAATCTTCCTTTTCCTCTTCACTAAAGGACACACTCAGAAACCCCACAATGATGGACTTCCTGGACAGGCGTCTTAAAGACACAGAAATCACCACAAAAGACATCCTCAACTTCCTGCAGAATGGGCCAGAAGAGCACAGATATATAAACACGTATAACTTTGACTGGAGAAATGTCTTTAGGCTTATTGATGAGACTGTTCGAATGTTCAACCAGTACAGTGAGGTAAGATGACAATCTCAAGAAATGCTAAAGACCATGTTAGCCTCTGACATTCTTTAATAAAAAAAATTATACTATGTTGCTACAGCAACAGTGCAATGTACCCAGGGATGCATCCCATGTTGCATACTATACATACGAAATACTGTAGTATTCTTTTTATAAAAATCATAGCAGACTGGTGTCCCAGTAATGTCATTATTCCTTAAGGTACAAAAATGGTCCTTGGGGTATAATTGTACCTCCAAAAAGTACAAAATTTCATAAAGGTTTAAAGGGTGCCACCCCGACAGAAAAGGTACAGTTATGTGTTTCTGACAGTGTAGAAAAAATATTACACACCAAGTGGTATTTCAAATGTGTCAGTGGATATATCCTAGCTGGTGAGGATTTTAGGTATTTAGATCCCTTCTTCCCAGGTCTACTGATGCTCTCATGTAGAGTATCTCCTCAAACCAGCATTGATCTGCTGATCTCTCACTTCACAGAAAGAGGCTCTTTAGCTCTGAGCACTACAACCTTCATTCTGCAGAGTGCTGATTGCTCTTAGCACATCACCACGAGAAAGACCACTTAGCGCGGCTATACAGAGCCCACCCGGCCAGATGGGTGAAAGGGAGAAGAACAAGCAAGCTGTCAACAGCATGCAGACCTCTCTTTTGTTTGGCTGTGATTAAGAGGGGAGTGGGTGGGAGAGCCACCCTTTGCCAGTGCCGTGTTGTTTTTGCGGACGGGGGGCTTCATTGACGAACGAGGGGGCAAATCACTCAGCTACGTTCTGTTACCTCACCGTCGCGGACCGTTCGTAAGCCGGAGGCCTCTTCCCGCAAATTGATTAGAGTGGAATGGTGATGGTGGGAGAGGGCTATCATAGAGCAGCTCAGCCTCTTTTTGTCTACATCAGAGCAGCGAAGCCTTGTGCTTTACAAACAAACCCATTAGCTACAGTATAGCTGTCGCCATTAAGCCGATTAATGAAACTTTGTGAAGAGCTCTCTTTAATATTTATCTCCTTTTTGGAAACTTTTTTAGATGCTCATGAAGAACATATGTAGTTTCCCCCCATATGAGTTTACATTGGGTCTTTCCATTCACTTGTGTATTCAGACCTCTTATAGCATTGTACAGTACTGTGAAGGGCTTCATTCGATATGGTGCACATGGAGGCCTCTTGGCTCCAGTGTGGTGGCATGTTCACTCAGCTATTGTAGCGAAGATATCCAATGAAGGGCCAACACAAGCTCTGTGATTTTCCCATGTCAATGCAGAGCTTTGTGAACGAGAGGCCTGTTGTATTGAAACAAATGTACATGCAGTACCAATGGGATATTGCTTAGGCAAAGAAGTTTGGGATTTGAACCCAATTCCCTACTCTCTGGTTTCCTCCCACAGTCGAAAGGCATGCAAGTCTAGGGGAATTGGAGATGCTCAATTGGCCGTTCTCCTACTTGTGAATAGATTAACTAGTTTTCGCCATTCATTTAGATGAAAGAATGGAGAAACGAAATACAATGAATAATACAAAATAAAAATAAAAAACTAATTGTCTGCTATTGTCCTGATATGTATCCTTTATCTAATCAGTGTATAAGCCTGAATAAGTTTGTGGGTCACATGGATGAGAACCTGATGACCCATCAAGCTCTTCACCTGCTGGAGGAGAATAAGTTCTGGGCAGGCCTAGTCTTCACAGACATGTACCCCTGGACCACAGACCTGCCACGACACATCAAGTTCAAGATACGAATGGATATAGATGCAGTGGAACGTACCAACAAGATTAAAGACAGGTGAAGCACAGCATCCTTACATGTGTCATTGTTTATATAATCTAACAAGGTCTCTTATAGTCTAAAACAGTGCTTCCCAATCCTGGTTCTTGAGGACCCCCTCCCAGAAAGTTTTAGATGTCAGCCTCCTTCCAAAATAGTAAACAATGGTAAAACATTCTGGGAGGGGGTCCTCGATGACCAGGATGAATAGTTTTAGGCTAGTTTTGAATGGTCATTGACTGGTGTTGTTTCGTGGATCTGGCAACCCTGTTCCAAAGACATCTAAAAGAGAACATGGAAGAAGAGTAAGGTTAAATCTAGAAAAAAAACATGCTGTAAGGTTAAATCTAGAAAAAGGTTAGGGGTAATATACAACCACTGGGTTGTTGCAAAACAAACCACATTGAAGGAATATAAAACAGATTTGATATTAAAGTTGATTGTGTAAGTAAAGAAGAATGAAAGATCTTTTTTTAATTGTTTGTTTAAGGTGTTATGATCCAACACACTATTGTTACTTTTATTGTGTGTAATAAGAGAAAGAGCAGCACAATCGTATAAGCTTCTTTTGTGTGCAAAGTGACACCACCACCATTACCTTGATTCAGGTTCTCTGTGGAATTCAAAACATGCCTGCAGGTGTTAGTCTGGTCGGATCTCATTGTATCCGTCCCTATTTGAGAAAAATAGTCAGAGATTGGATGACACTGTGGGCCTGCGGGTTCATTGTGTTGCCATTATATCTGGGCATCATGTAAAGTGCAGCCAGCACAAACAGTGTGAATTGAATTACAAACTGTGATTTTGTGGCACTCTTGTTGTTACCTAATAAATCGTTTCGGATTCATCTCATATACAGTGTATATAAGTGTGATATTCCATATAAGTGTGCTGCTACTGTTAATATTCATCCCAGTGAGAGTTAATAAAATACAGTGGTCCTTAAATATTTTGACACTAAATCTACAATTAAAAATGTATCAATTTTATTTAGTTAGTTAACAAAGTAAGTGACGTGTACAAAGAAATGATTGTTAGATCTTTCCTCATATTTCCAAGCTACTAGTTATGTGGTCATTTTTGTATATTCAGTGTATGCATTTAATGGCACTTTTCCATTGCATAGTACCCCACGGTTTGGTTTGGGTCGGGTCAGGACCCGATACATTTTTTAGTACCACCTAAGTTGGGGTTCCAAGCGACCCGAGCTGATACCAAAATGTGACGCAAAAACTGTAGATCACTGATTGGTCTGAGAGAATCATCACTACCGCATTTTCGCTATAATGTAGATTAGCTTTACCTTCATGCTAGCTTGCGCTGTCTAGAGCAAACCTGTTGTCATCTGTGCTCTGCTATAAGTTCCCAAACTCCCTTTTAGTGATGAAAAACATCCCCAGGTTGAGAATCAGGAACACCATAGCAGTTTTTTCCAGACTTGCAGTTTGTGGCAGCACATTCGCAATGCGCACGTCCGCATATATGCTTAAATATAATATGCAACTTTAAATGAGGCTCAGTGGAGTGAGTCGACTCACACCATGTTTGTTTGTACAGAAACTGTCATGTGAGATAGAGGTAGTGATAAACGCGATGTGTAAACATCTATTTGTGGTAGCCAATTTTAATTTTGTGGCGGACTGAGAAATAAATAAATGTATTGTACAACGACGCTCTCACTTGATGTCACAGCAGTAGGCAGCGCAAATATAACGACACGCCTATAATCCCTCACACTCTGAAGTGTTACTAAACTAGATGAAAATGCTATCCAAGCCAAAGTGAGGTGAGCTGACCCTACCTGACCCAAACCAAACCGTGGGGTATGGAAAAGCCCCATAATAGTGTCACCAAGATATTAAACAATTTATTGACATAACTGTAAAATATATAGCGCAAAACATTGCATTCATGATAACTTCTTATGAATCTATGTATCATCATGACCCGCTTCCTTTCTCTCTCAGGTACTGGGACCCTGGTCCCAGGGCAGACCCCGTGGAGGACCTTCGCTATATCTGGGGAGGTTTTGCCTACCTGCAGGATATGATTGAACATGGTATCCTCAAGTTACAGACAGGTCATGACTGGCCTTTGGGTGTTTATCTGCAGCAGATGCCCTACCCCTGTTATGTGGATGACATGTGAGTGATGGATGAAATGAAATGACAAAAAATCTACTCCAACATCTTCTTTTGCTCATATAACATCACTTGCTAAAGGCATCCATTCAATCTAGTTTACATATGACTCCAGATACTGATTTTTGTGTGTCAATGCAATGAAACAAAATTTTCATGTCTTTTCCAATTGAACTTGTGTGATTTGTCTTTGATCAAGGTTTATGCTCACCCTAAACCGCTGTTTTCCCATCTTCATGGTGCTGGCATGGATCTACTCTGTGTCTATGGTGGTGAAGAGCATTGTGCTGGAGAAGGAGGCAAGGCTGAAGGATACACTGAAGGCCATGGGTGTCTCTAATGGAGTCATTTGGTATACCTGGTTTATTGACAGTTTCCTTATGATGGCCTCCAGCACTGTTCTGCTGACTGGAATTATCATGGTGAGGAAAAAAATGTCATGATATTTTAATATACACCATGTTTTTTATTCATTTGCCATACATTCATGATTCAAAAAGTTGTCCATTATGGATGTCACCCTTTCTTTTAATAGTTTCGTTGTGACCTCTGCTGGTTGCATGTTATACTACACATCGACAGTCTTACTGTTTTTAACCAAGTCTAGCTGTCACATGTACCAGATATTGTAGTTTTGGCTTAAAAAGAGCTCAACCTAGGATAAAAATAGAAAAACATAAAGTGCTGTTGCTACAAAAAGACTACAGCTACAGTATCACATGTTTGACAAACAGTAGCAATGTCTTTATAAGCATTTCAAAATCAAAATAAACATAAGACATGACCCTAAAGTGCCTTTAGGTAAATTTAATTTATAAAACCACTATTCTAATCTGATAGAAATTTCAGAGGCAATTTAAAGTGTATTACAGTACCTTTCTAAGCCTGCCTGCAGGGCAGCATCATCACTTTTCATAACACCTACAGCAAGAACAGTGCATCTATTCTCTTTCCTCAATAAATCAGTCACCAACATCATTTTGTTGTGTTTTCTTTGTCCTCAGGCTGGAAAAGTGCTCAATTACAGCAATCCCATCATCCTCTTCTTTTTCCTCCTGACGTTTACGGTGGCTACTATCATGCAGTGCTTCCTCATGAGCGTCTTCTTTAACAAAGCCAACCTGGCTGCGGCCTGCAGTGGCATCATTTACTTCACCCTCTACCTCCCTCACATTTTCTGTTTCGCCTGGCAGGACCGCATTACCAAAGACATGAAGCTAGCCGTGGTGAGTTCACAAAGTTGTGCAGTTGACACACAGAGATGTAAATATACTTTAAGTCATTGTTTTTATTAAGCCAATAGTACATTGAGTTCAAACAGTGCATTCAAGTTGTCAAAATGGCTCCTATTAGGGAGATATCAAAATCCTTTAGTTGACTGTATGTCTACACAATGTCTTGCAGAGCTTGCTGTCACCAGTGGCCTTTGGGTTTGGCACAGAGTATCTATCTCGCTATGAAGAGCAAGGCCTAGGTCTGCAGTGGGACAATATCCGCACGAGCCCACTCGAGGGCGACGAGTACTCCTTTTTCACTTCTATACGCATGATGCTATTAGATGCAGTTCTCTACGCTGTTCTAGCTTGGTATCTTGACAACGTCTTTCCAGGTTAGATTTTTTCATTATATTATGCTAAACTGAAAGAAAACACTTTAAGTGTGTAAGATTTTTCATGGTCCATTGGATTTTCAGGCCAGTATGGCATCGGTCGGCCATTTTACTTCCCTCTTCAACCCTCATACTGGCTAAAGTTGACACCCCCACCTTCAGAGAACCCTGGTCCAGGTTTGAACCTTTATTATTTAGGCCCCGAAACTGATTTCATATCCAGGTTTATAGCGTTACATTCATTTTAAAGACACACCGTGGCTTTTCTGTAGGGCCTGAGGAACCTCTGGTTGAAAACATGGAAAAGCAGGAACAGGCGGAGAACGGCGGCAGTTCGCCAGAGCCGAGGGAGTGCAATGGCTCTCAAAGCAGCAAACAATGCAAGCACAAGGAGAAAAGAGAAAGGCTAGAGAAGGAGAGGGAGCGTGAGGAGCAGATGAAGATGCAGGATGAGGAACAGATTGAGCATGAGGAGATGCAGCCTGTGCAAAATGGTAAAAATTTACATTAATAGTGGCGAATAAAGGTCCAGTGTGGGTTTTAATGGCATCTAGTGTTGAGATAACGAATTGCAACCAACCTCAATTTCGAAACACAATCAGAAGCTATGGTAGCTGCCACACGACAAACATGTCATGATCTGAGACAACGTAGGGATGAAACGCGCTCTGTAAAACAGTTTGTCCATTTAGGGCTACTGTAGAAACATAATGGTGACTTTCATGTAAGGCAGGGGTGGGCATTCCTGGTCCTGAAGGGCCACTGTCCTGCAAAGTTTAGCTACAACCCTAATCAAACCCACCTGAAAATCACAATCAAGGGCTTCAGTATGACTTGGAAATGATATTCACGTGTGTTTAATTAGGGTTGGAGCTGAACTTTGCAGGACAGTGGCCCTCCAGGACCAGGAATGCCCACCGCTGATGTAAGGAGACCTGCGGTGTATATCAAGAGATCCTTTCTATAGAAAGTATTTAACCTAATTTAGCTTGTTTGATTCAGTGTCTGCATGGGTCCTCTGCCCACAGGGAATCCCTTCTTTGAGTCAGAACTAGACGGGCTGGTAACAGGAGTATCAGTGCAGGATTTGGTGAAAGTGTTTTCCAGTTCCTTGAGACCTGCAGTCGACTGTCTCAATATGAAATTCTACGAGGACCAGATCACTTCCTTCCTGGGCCACAATGGGGCAGGGAAGACCACCACCTTGTGCGTCTTTTTATTTTCAATTTAACTTTCATTTTTTGCTCCATTTAGTTTGAATTACTGTTGGTTGCATCTTTGATATATGTCACACTAGGTCCATATTGACTGGATTGTTCCCGCCCACCTCTGGAACTGCTTACATATATGGCAAAGACATCCGTACAGAGATGGATACCATAAGACAATCTTTGGGCATGTGTCCACAATACAACATCCTCTTTAACCAGTGAGTCCATTTCTCTACACTGTATTACAATGCATTGTGCAATATGATAGCTGTGTGAATTTATGTTGATGAAATATGTGATATATGTTTTCAGTCTGACAGTAGAGGAGCATATTCTCTTCTACTCTATGCTGAAGGGTCGAAGCCTTAGGGAAGCAGAGCGGGAGGTCGAGAACATGTTGGCGGACCTGGGATTGCCTCATAAAAGAGATGAGGAGGCTCAGAACCTCTCTGGTGGGTCTTATTGGTGGGAAATTTTATAGAGTGTAAGGTTTATAAAATAAACTTGCGTTTAGCTCAATTGGTAAAACATTGCGTTAGCAGTACGCAAGATTGTGTGTTCAATTCCCAGGTAACTCACATACTCATAAACTGCTGTTCCCTTATTTGTAAAGATGTTCATCCTAATGTAATAGGATGAATTGTTGGTCTTAGCATGTTTAAGATGGTCCAGCAAACCAGACTACCATGATGTGGGTGAGAGACCAGCAAAACAGTTTGGTTAGGTAAAATATAATTGAGCTTTGACTCTCTCTTTTAAGGGGGTATGCAGAGGAAACTGTCAGTGGCTATGGCATTTGTGGGTGGTTCTAAAGTGGTCATCCTGGATGAACCAACTTCAGGAGTGGACCCCTACTCTAGACGCTCCATCTGGGACCTGCTGCTCAAGTACCGTGCAGGTACCGCCATCTTTTGGCCAAAGAGAATATTAAAGGCATTTCTTATCTTAACTTACTTAGTATTTTAATTTTTATTATAGTCTTGTTTTCAGTACAAATATTTAAACATTCTTAAACAAAAAGCATTTTCTGGAAAATTACCTAAGAAAAAAATCTTGTTTTTAGACAAAAAACTCATAAATAAAAAAAAACTGCCAATGGGGTGGAAAAAAACTGTTATCTTAAAAACTTTATTATGGAAGCTTGTTTCTGCCATGTTGTAAAAAATAAGAAAATTGTGACTTTGTATCTCAGATTTCTGACTTTCTGAGATTCTGAGATACAAAGATGCAAATTCTGAGATACAAAGTCACAATTTTATTTTATTATTTTTTACAACCAGTGTTGGGGAAAGTTACTTATGAAAGTAATACATTATAATATTAAGTTACTCCCCAAAAAAGTAACTAATTGCGTTACTTAGTTACTTCTCATTGAAAGTAATGCTTACGTTACTTTTAAGTTACTTTTGTGTTACTTTTTCTTACTTCGCTTAGGCTTGATCTCTTTCAGGCTTTGCAGGTGTTTTTTTATGACAGAGAAGTTCTGCATTCAGAAATTGCATATTTCCGTCATAAAAATCGGACCTTAACTGTTCCCACTCAGCCGCGACGCACAGAGTGCCAACACTGCGGGTGTGCATTATTTTCTTATAATTTAAAGGACCAGAGTCAATTGTTCTTCTTATACCACGGTTACCACAAACATCGTTCCGGTGCCTATTTTTAAGACATTTGACAGGTTAGGTGTGTGGTTTACAAAAAAATAATCAACACCCATGGAATATTTCTCATCAGAATAAAGCATTCAACAGGCCCGTGGTATAGGTACAGTTTAATTCAGTACATTATTTTTTAAATCAAATTAATTAAACTGAAAAGTAACTTGCATTACTTTTTTTTAAAATAACTCAAATATTAATGTGTACATTTATAAAGTAATGCGTTACTTTACTCGTTACTTCAGAAAAGTAAAATTATTACGTAATGCAAGTTACTTGAATGTGTTACACCCAACACTGTTTACAAAATGGTGGAAACAAGCTTCCATAGTATTGTTTTGCTTGTTACAGTATCTGCACAAATTCCCTTATATTTTTTAATCTAAAAACCATACCTATTTTTTGGGTAATTTTGTTCATTAAGAAAATACATCTTGATTTAGGAATTTTTATATATTTTACTGAAAACAAGACTAAACAAGAAAGTAATTTTTGCAGTGTAGTGTTATTGCTCACGAAGATACAAATCTAAGGGACTCTCTTTTTTGTCAATCACTTTTTACTTATGTTTTTATCCCAGGACGCACAGTAATACTGTCTACGCATCACATGGACGAGGCAGACCTGCTAAGTGACAGAGTTGCTATCATTTCCAAAGGTAAACTGCACTGCAGTGGTTCTCCTCTCTTCCTGAAGAACTGTTTTGGAGTTGGATTTTACCTCACACTGGTGCGTCGCATGAAAGACCAGCGCAAGAAAGAGGTGAGATTTCTGTTGCCAAGTAACTAAAAAAGCGACTTACATTCAGTCAATAAATTTTTATAAGTGTGCGTGCTCACTATTGTTATTAAGAATGAAGTATTGAGATCTAGAGGTGTTATTGCTTATGCTTTGGGATTCTCCTAAACCTAGGCACTAAACTTTAACTTATCATGTTGCCTGGCATAGTAGAAAATGAGAAAAAAATCTTGCACTGAGACAACCTGAGCTCTGTGTAGGGACCAGTAAATTTTAAGGACTTGGGTGATTTAGGCCATTAAGTAATCACCCAAGCAACCATCACGTAACCATAGAGAACATCTTAGCAACTGAACAGTGAGCACCGTAGCAAACTCTAAAAATAATTAAAACAAGGCTAATACAAATACAGGCAAATGTTTCTTTTTTTTTAAACATGCTTTATTGATGTACATTTAAGAATGATTTAAATGACTGTGCCCTTCAGAACGAGTGTGACTGTGCATCTGAATGTTCCTGCGCATGTTCCACATGCACCAAATATAAAGAGGAGAGTCAGACGGTTCAGCCTGAGAGAATTCTGGATGGTCAGTCTATTAAAACTCCAGTAATACAACAGCCTCTTTGTTTTGTTTCTTTGAAAAGTAATCAGTTTTTCCATCTCTCTGCACAGGGAACGTGGAGAGCATCACTACTCTGATTCATCACCATGTACCCGAGGCAAAGCTAATTGAAGTGATTGGCCAAGAGATGACCTACCTGCTGCCAAATAAAGGTTTTAAGCATCGTGCTTACGCCAGTCTCTTCAGAGAACTGGAGGAAACATTGGGTGACATGGGCCTCAGCAGCTTTGGAATATCTGACACCTCACTCGAGGAGGTTAGACAACATTTAATACTGTATTAGTTATACAGTACACTGTCAGACAAAAAGGTGCAAAACTGTACCTTTTCTGTTACTGGGTTGGTTAAAAGATTCCGTTTTGTACCTTAACAGGTATACTAAACATAATATGAGGTTGTACATTTTTGGGTACATTACTGTACCTTAAGGACCTATTGTGTACCTATAAAGTAACAACGTCACCCCTAAAATTTAACTGGTACAAAATTGTTCTTTAAGGAACACAAAAGGTCCTTATGGTTTAATATCGTACCCCAAAAGGTACAACATTTTAATTTGTTGTATATCCATAAAGGTACAAAAATGAACATTTACAGGTAAGGTTACCACCCTAGTGACAGAAAAGGTATCTTTGTATAATGTGTTGTAGTTTATAGTTTGAATCTGTCAGTCATCTGTGCTGTATATAAAAAACGTGTGCTCACTAATGATATAAGAAATTGTATATCTAGATTTTTTTGAAGGTTACAGCAGATGGAGAAGCAGCCAACAACTCTGTCACACCAGGTAAATAAATTTATATTACCTACAGTAAGATTAGGCGATCATAATTGTGATAAATAGTAGGTTGCTGTAAATGGGAAATAAGTGCCAGCATTTAAGTATACAGTACTGTATGTGACCCTGTCTGTGAAATCCAGGCTAAAGTGCAATCTAATTGTAAGATTAGGAGAATCAACGTTTGTTTTTAATCAATTTCACATTGATTTCAATCTTGACATGACCTTACTCAGTACGGTCTTGTTCTTTCTGTGTTTTTGAAGCTTTGATTGTGTTTATAGTGCGCAATATGACATGTGTTCATGTTTCACGTGTAAAAAAAAAAAAACATTTTTCACACAATTTATTTATCTGTATACGGCTGTTTTCACTGTCCTAAAAATGGGTTGATGTCTTCCTTGTTCTATGAAGTCCCTCCTTCAGAAATACATAATGAGTTCTGATTTTGTAGTTTGTTTAGTGTGTTAGGCTTTAAAGGGAAATTCTGGTAAATAAAATATATTGCCTGGCATTGAACTTTAAGCTTTATCATTTTGCAGGTATTATTTATGCTATTATAGCAACATTACACACTAACTAAAGTTTGAAAAATGGGATCAGGAAAACGGGACAATCTAAACCATGTTCGGGAAACCGCTCCATAGTGTTCCTGTAGCTCAACTTGTAGAGCATTGCGTTATCAAAAACACATACTGATAAAATGTCATCTTGTAATGCAGCTCAAGTCACTTTGGACAAAAGCATCTGCCAAATGCATAAATGCCAAACAAATATCAAGGTTGTATTTTCACCGAAAGTTCTTTACATTATGTAGGGTGATTTCATGTGGAAAACAGTTAATCACACAAAAAATGACTTTAGCTGGGTTTTCACAGATTGGGTAACAAATAGTGTTTACCATATCCTGTCAATACTGTTTAAAAACTGTTAGGTTAAAACTATTAGATCTCACAAATGAAGTCTACTTTGAGATCAAATAAGATAATAGATTGTCTTGCTTTATTTAAAAAAAATCCTGGTGATGCTAAATGTTCTTTAAAGTTACTGTTTATTATTCTTAAAGCCCTACACTTTTCGTAAACCTCTTGTTTGTAACTCTTTGTTTGACTGTGTGGTCCCCTGCACCCTCAGAGCAATGGATGCTACAACAGAGGAAAAATGGCAATGGTTTCTTGAGACACAATGTGGCCACTAGTAATGATGGTGGCCAAGAAGGTGATTTAAGATTTCAGAGCTCAGCTTTGCTTAATGCTCATGCTGCTAAACTAATGAAAGGGAAAACATTTTTACTTCGATAGACCACTTTTAGACATTTCCTAACCAGAAGAACATTTGCAACTACTTGACTGCCAGTCATTAGAGTATCAGTAGACTGTCTGCTTGTTGTGATAATCTCTTAACTGACATTCAGCAGATTATAAGTACCTTTTCAAGTACATGTCAAATTATTCTACTGACCTTAAAGGGAAACGACACAATTTTTCAATATTTTACTATGTTCTTACCTCAACTTAGACGGATTAATACATGCCTTTCTTTTTTCAATGCGCGCACTTCATCTTTGCACAGCGTGTCGTGAATGTGTTAGCATTTAGCCTAGCCCCATTCATTCCTTAGGATCCAAACAGGTATGAATTTAGAAGCCACCAAACACTTCCATGTTTTCCCTATTTAAAGACTGTTACACGAGTAGTGATGATGTTACTGCGCACCGAGGTCGAAGTGTTGCAAACTATGTGCTTCTCTGCCATACAATATAGCTCTCATTTTTTATCCGCTTAATAAATCGCCACGTTTTATTTTGTGCCACAATACTTTCTTAACTACTCATGTAACAGTTTTTAAATAGAGAAAACATGGAAGTGTTTGGTAGCTTCTAAATTCATCCCTGTTTGGATCCTAAGGAATGAATAGGGCTAGGATAAATGCTAACACATTCATTACACGCTGTGCAAAGATTAAGTGCACGGATTGAATAAAGATAGGTATGTATTAATTTGTCTAAGTTGAGGTAAGAACATAGTAAATTATTGAAAAACGGTGGCGTTTTCCTTTAACTCCTTTAACCCTACCCCTTACAGTCTACTAATATTCTAATAAGAGTTAGTCGACGTAGTTTAAATTAGCGAGAGTAAGTTGTCATGTAGTTGCAATGTTTTGTCTTGTTAGTAGAATATCCGAAGTGGACTATCAAAATAAAGTGTAACCTATCTCTTCACAGCAGCGGCTTTGCTCTCTGCTGAAATTCCTGCTTAGGCCAGGATGGTATTTGCTGGTTAGTGCTGATTTATTGATTGAATAGCTGTGCTTATGGACTGGTTAAATTGGCTCCTGGTTAAGCTATAGTAAAGCAGTAGGTGTTTGCTGGTTAAGCTGGTCAGCTAATGTGGGCTTGCTGGTTTTGGAGTCTGAGCTGGTCAGCTATCAATGAGTGCCATTTAGGGACAAGGCACCAAACCATCCAATCCAAAACAACATTTACTTTTGCTTTTCATGAAGCCATTAGGATTAACCTTATCTGTCTTGTTTTGTAGATGCCAATGGCGTGGGAAACCCTGCAGAAGGTGACAACAGTGCGGGAAGAGCATCCAGGCAGATTAAAGGATTTAGCCTGACACTCAAGCAGTTCTATGCATTACTAGTAAAGAGATTTCACCATGCCACTCGTAGCCATAAAGATTTCCTTGCTCAGGTAAGGTTGCATGCAGATCACTTTGATGGTAATCTATAAAACATGCATATTTTTTGTTAATAGGATTGTTGTAAGCTTTTTATAAGATGCACAATGGATGTATGATGTCTTACATTTTGCTTTTTTACAGATTGTTTTGCCATCCAGCTTTGTACTTATTGCTTTAATCTTCACCATGATTGTTCCACCATTTGGAGAGTATCCCAGCCTGACCCTCTCTCCATGGATGTATGGAGCACAGTTCACTTTCATAAGGTGACAACTCTTATTGCAGCATTATGAAACAATCTGTTTTTTTAAGTAGCCATTAAATTCTCTCTTCTTTTGCTTCTCAGTAATGAGCAGCCATCTCATCCTAAGATGAAATACTTCATACAGACATTGCTGAAAGAACCTGGCATGGGAACTCGCTGTATGGTGAATCAGCCTTTGGAGTGAGTTTAAGTCAGTAACTTTTAACTTAATTAAACAAGAACAATTTAATTGCCAGATTATCTTTCCAAGGCTAAGTTTCCAGTGAATAACAATACTGCTGGTATGAAAATGTACATTTGAAATGCATTGTGAATTTTAGTCATCGTAATCTTGCACCTTTCACACTTTTTGTATGGATTTATTTGAATAATGTATACAGTAAATGAATATGTGTGCACAGGGACCTTTTTACCTGCTTAAACACATCCTCTGATTGGGAAGATCCTCCAGTATTTCCTGAGGTCAGCAACATCTTATTAAGCCCAGAGTGGCAGGCCAGAAACCCCTCCCCTTCCTGTGAGTGCAGCACCGATTCAAAGCTCACCATGTTACCAGTGTGTCCAGCTGGAGCTGGAGGACTGCCACCACGTCAGGTCTGAAGCTCACCTGGACCTTACATCTCTAAATAGCAATTATTTAAACTGATCTAGGAACCATGAAATGTTATAATTTTGTGTTGGTCTATGTAGAGAAAAGAGCCGACGGGAGACATTTTGCTTGACTTTACAAACAGAAATATTTCTGACTACTTGGTGAAGACTTACCCAGGTCTCATCAAGAGCAGGTGAGCTTAATAAAGAAACCATAATGTGTTGGTATTTATATATTTTATTGTAATGTTTTGTAATGACTGCTGTTTCTCCTCATGTGCAGTTTGAAGAGCAAATATTGGGTAAATGAACAAAGGTAAAGTTCTGGTGTCTTTATTAAGTTTAGTAATTTAGTATGTTGATGTGGTCGCCAGTGTTGGGGTTAACGCATTACAAGTAACATGCATTACGTATAATAATACTTTTCTGAAGTAACCAGAAAAAGTAACACATTATTTTATAAAACTACACATTAATATTTGAGTTACTTCTTTTAAAAAGTAATGTGAGTTACTTTTCAGTTTAATTAATTAGATTTAAAAATAATTGTGTACGGAATTAAACTGAACGTAAACACGTAGAATTACGCACTCTTTGCATGCGCATCTAAGCCGTTACAGTTTGAGTGAGAAAAGGAGATGGCAGGCCAGAGCTTGACATTTTTTGATGAAAATATGCAACTTCTCAGTCATAAAAAACACCTGCAAGGCCTGAAAGAGATCAAGCCTCAGCCAAGTAAGAAAAAGTAACTTAAAAGTAACTTAAAAGTAACGTAAGTATTACTTTCCATGAAAAGTAACTAAGTAACACAATTACTTTTGGGGAGTAACTTAATATTGTAATGCATTACTTTTAAAAGTAACTTTCCCCTACACTTGTGGTTGCCGATATTGTCTGTCTGTGGAAATATTACTCACAATTTAATAATTTAAACAATTAATAAACACTTTATTATTGAAGTTTTTTTGCTACAAATTTTCCCAGAAATTTTCATATTATCTCTGGTATTATTTCTCAGGTACGGTGGACTCTCTGTTGGTGGACAACTGCCAATTCTTGATGTGGATCCTGAGGAGATCCAAAATGCTCTGTCTCAACTTGGACGTATGATGAATATTTCAGGGGTTTGTTATTCTGTTTGCGCGGATTAAATAATCATGTGATTATGAAGCATTTGATAACATTACTTTCTGCTCTATACTCACACAAATAAATCATTTCTGATCCTTAGGGTCGCTATTCAAAGTTTGCCATGCAAGAAATAGGAACTTTCTTGCGCTACATGGAGAGTGAGTACAATGTTAAGGTAGGTTAATCTTCCTACATTATGTAAAAAAAGTGAATAATACGATTTCTTTTTTATAGGTAGGTCACAAAAACCAATTTTATTGTATTGTAAAGATATGAAAATGTTAACAAACTGGCATCTGAGAAAATTACCTTTTAACTCAAGTTTGAACAGTAAATCAATTATTTTAAATTTTCATCATATAGTGCCATGTTTAATTATCCACTGAGGACTTTTTGTGCTCTTTATCATAACAGGTGTGGTATAATAACAAAGGTTGGCACGCCATGGTCTCGTTCCTGAACGTGGCTAACAATGCTATTCTCCGAGCTTATCTGCCACCTCACGTCAATCCATCAGATTATGGCATTACTGTCATCAACCACCCACTTAACCTCACTAAAGAGCAGCTCTCAGAGGTCACTGTGTGAGTGTCATATTAAGATATCTTACAGTATAATCAAAAGTGATTCTTTAATTCAGCATAACGGCGCATTCACACGGCGCGTAAGCATTGACGCTTCCCATTCACTTTTAATGGGTGGCATCAAGCGTTGGCAAAGTGAATTGTGGATCCGTCGGCGCCGTTCACTGCCATTGCTCGTGGCAGAAGTTGAACATTTCTCAACTTTTCAAGCGGCAACGCGAGCGTCAGCCAATCAGATTGCCTTATGCAAATAACCTAGGCAGAGCCAGCCAATTACGTTTTTGGAAGACCTGAGCATGTGCTGCGGCCCCTGTGATTGGCTGTTGGCCACGCCTCAGACAAGCCTTCCGTTAAGCGTTAACGTTTAGACCCCTTGTGAATGCGCCGTAATTGATTATAAACTTAAAAAAGTACTTTAAGTAATATTTACATGGTGCTGACAGAATTACAGTAATAATTTTATAATTAATAATCTGAATTAACTTCAGGTCTTTTTAATATGTAATTATAATAACTTATCATGTAATTTGTTTTTGCAATAACAATTTTTATTTACGTGTTTGATTGACATGTTGTGTGGATAAAACTTAAAATAAATGAATAATTATGTACTTTTTGCCGAGCTCATGCTATCCAAATTATACCATTTCGTCTAAGTTCAGGAAGAGGTGAATTTTGAAACTATGTAATAAAACATATTTTGTTCTTCCACAGTCTGACCACATCAGTGGATGCAGTGGTTGCCATCTGCGTCATCTTTGCCATGTCTTTCATTCCAGCAAGCTTTGTCCTCTACCTCATTCAGGAACGTGCCACCAAGGCCAAACATCTGCAGTTTGTTAGTGGAGTCAGTCCTCTGGTCTACTGGGTTGCCAACTTTTTCTGGGACATGGTGAGATTCATCAGCAGGAATGCGAAATTCAGTCATTTTAATTTGTTTAATGTTTTTGAACTGCTGTTAGATGGCTCGTATCTTTTGCATTTGTTTATGCCAGATAAACTACTCTGCCAGCACGGCGATGGTTGTGGGTATTTTTGTGGGTTTTGATAAGAAATGCTACACATCACCCACCAATCTCCCAGCGCTTATCACACTGCTGTTTCTCTATGGGTCAGGTTTTTATGTTCTCTAAGGTTTATGATTAATAAAAAAAAAATGAACAGTTGATCACAACAGTGATTTCTTTCTGTGTTGTATGCAGGTGGTCAGTGACGCCCATGATGTACCCCATGTCTTACATCTTCAGAATTCCCAGCACGGCATACGTGTCTCTCTCCTGCATTAATCTCTTCATCGGTATCAACAGCAGTGCCATCACTTTCATCTTAGAGCTCTTTGAGAATAATAGGGTAAAGTTCACACACTTTCGCAATTTTCATACACAATTTGTTGCTTAATAAAGCCTTAAAGTTACACAAAAAAAAAAAACGATTTTTGCTTGAAATCCATGTCTACCTTGTATTATAATTAGCTTTTTTCCTCACAACTTTACAGTCTTTGCTGATGTTTAATGCGGTGCTGAAGAAAGTGTTGCTGATCTTTCCTCACTTCTGTCTCGGTCGAGGACTCATTGATATGGCTATGAATCAGGCTGTGACTGATGTCTATGCTAGGTTTGGTAAGCTTATGAAGTCTGCAGGATCAGATAACAGACATCAATTTGCATTAAAGGGCACATATTGTGCCCATTTTTACAAGATGTGATAAGTCTCAGGTGTGCCTAGAATGTACAAAAGCTCAAAATACCCCACAGATCATTTGTTATACCATGTCCAATATAGATATTTGGGTAGGAGCGCAAAACACTGTTTATATATGTGTATCTTTAAATGCAAATGAGCTATTGCACACACTTCCTTAGCCGCATTGACGCTACAGTACACAATAAGAAAAGCTTTTGGGTAAAATTAACCAGTCAGTCAGTGGCCGTGGGTGGGAATTTATCAGTGTGGTGTCACATAAGCAAAAGAAACAAAACTTTTGGTTTAATGGGTGGATTTTTTTTATTAAAGTGTTGTTGTGTTCACACACTGCCAACACACATTTATGTCTAAACACCTTGTAAAAGTGGATTTAGCATAATATGAGCCTTAAGTAATTTTCTGTGTTAAAGACTTTTTTCAAAGACAGAATTGGTTTTAAATGTTTGATTTTTTTGCATGAGTGTCTTACAAACCACCAAGCTAAAATCCACATTGGGTTTGATTATAGTATAGGATTCAAGAGCGTTTTGATGTCATTTTTTATTAGTGTACAAAAAAATAAGTGTCTGTAAAAGTGACTTTTATTTGTAAAATAGCTTCAGTAGTATTTTTTGTAACACTTTACTTGAAGGGGTGTGCATAAGACTGACATGACACCTTTATAATCATGACATGACATGTGTCATGAACATGAAGGAGATTTTATGCACGTTTATGACAACTGTCATTAAGTGTCATTTGTTAATGCAAAGATGACATTGTTTGAGATGTCTTTGTTATGACAACTTGACATAAACCAATACATCATAACCTGTCATAAATCTGTCATAAACATGACATAGCAGAATAATGATCAAACATAAAATGTCATTAAGTGTTAATACTATGTCATATAGTTTCATAACAGGATCATGAATATTTTTCTTGACCTCAACTTCAGTGGTACAAATTGAACTTGTCATTAAAATGTCAATGAGTTTTAATGTTTTAAATACTCTCTCAAATAATTTTAAATACCTTAACAAAATGCAAAAGACTTAAGTATAATAAATGGCTTTTACACTTAATGACATTTTAATGACAGATTATATTTGTTCCACTGTAGGTCAAGAAAAATATTCATGACACTGTTATAAAACTATATGAGAGTATTTACACTTAATGACAATTTCAATTTGTATCAGTGGTAAAAAGTGGTCAGTTATGTTGTCTTTGTAATGTCAAGTTGTCATGACTAGTTAGGATGTATTGGTTAATGTCAAGTTGTCATAACAAAGACTTCTCAAAGAATGTCATCTTTGCATTAAAAAGACATAATTACGAATGATACTTAATGACAGTTGTCATAAACGTGCATAAAATCTCATTCATGATCATGACACGTGTCATGTGATGATAATGAAGGTGTCATGTCAGTCTTATGAACACCCCTTCAAGTAAAGTGTTACCGTACTTATCAGTAGAGACTAAAGTCTTTCAGAATGGTAGAATTATTTGATTTGTATATCTGCATGTGACACTACTCACCAAATGTTATCACCTAATATTTATTAACCTGTCTGATAAGGTTTATGATGGCAACTTCCCTTACTTTTTGGATCTCTGTTTTGGCACAGGGGAGGAGTTTGCAGTGGATCCATTCAAATGGGACTTTTTAGGGAAGAACTGTGTCTGCATGGCTGTGGAGGGTTTTGTGTACTTCATCCTTAATCTGCTCATCCAGTACAAATTTTTCCTTAATTACTGGTAAGGAAAAAGAAGACATTAATATCCTGAAGATATTAAGCTCACACTTTTTATATTTGTATCCAATATTAAAAAAGATTTATTATTACATACCAACTTTACCTTTGTCATTAGGGTGTCTGACAGTGTGAGAGGTCCCGTTAAAGATGAAGATGCTGATGTAGCTCAGGAAAGAGAGAGGATTAACAAAGGGGGAAACAAGAATGACATTCTTCTGATCCGAGACTTGTCAAAAGTGAGTGGCTTAGTAAAACTGTACTGATAGTACTAATAGTGAACTAATGTTTACACAACTTGGAAAATCTTAGCCAATTCAGAGTAAAATTGAGCTTTTTAAGCATCGTTTAAGCATTGGATACTAAGGTCTGCTGTCTCCTCATAGACGTACAGGGGCAGAAAAAGGCAAGCTGTGAGCAGAATCTCTGTGGGAGTTCCTGCAGGAGAGGTATAATGAAAAAACTTTATCTTTCTTTTTCTATTTTTTAAAACTTGATGTTAATAAACTTATTGCTCTTATGTAACAGTCAGCAAATGTTTTTTGTAGTGCTTTGGGCTGCTTGGTGTGAATGGTGCAGGTAAAACCACAACCTTTAAAATGCTGACTGGAGACTCAGATGTGACTTCAGGGGAAGCATCAGTAGCTGGATACAGGTAATGTACAAATTCACTAGATAAAGTAAATACTAGACAATTATAAATAAAAACACAGTCACCATTAAAAACAATCATGTTGATACAATAAAAAAAAAATTTTTTAGGGTAGAATTCACAAAACATTTGGCCTAAAATATAATATTTTCTGATATTTACTAAAAAACCTGCAACACAGTATAACCAGGGTAAAAGTATTTGAAGAGTTTTGTTGCAAAACTAGATAACTTGGTTTGTTTTCATTTAAACCTTCATAACTTAACAAATACAGCTAAGTAGCAGTAGCACGATAAAACAAAATAATAACATAATAATAAACATGTTTTGACAAAAATATTAAAAACGGAGTTATCTCGTTTTGCAACGAAACTCTTCACTTGTATTTTTTATTATATATTGTGCCTTATAAATTAAACTTTAGACAAAGCTGTTTGTGTGTAACATTGTGCTATTATTATCCACAAAGGTGTTTTGTTTAGTGAATAAAATGCTAAAACTACATCATGTGCAAATGAACGCTGACTCAGTACATACAGTACAGTTAAAGGAACAGTATGTAGGATTGTGGCCAAAACTGGTATTGCAATCACAAAATGTGTGGCTAAAACTGGTACTGCAATCACACAGCTGGTGGCCAATATACCAAACGACAACATAAACATCAGTTGAGGACTGCAACTCCACTTTTTAAATAACAATATCCTGGCCGGACTGCTGTTGTCAGTGATATACAGTCTTGTTCAAAATAATAGCAGTACAATGTGACTAACCAGAATAATCAAGGTTTTTAGTATATTTTTTATTGCTACGTGGCAAACAAGTTACCAGTAGGTTCAGTAGATTCTCAGAAAACAAATGAGACCCAGCATTCATGATATGCACGCTCTTAAGGCTGTGCAATTGGGCAATTAGTTGAATTAGTTGAAAGGGGTGTGTTCAAAAAAATAGCAGTGTGGCATTCAATCACTGAGGTCATCAATTTTGTGAAGAAACAGGTGTGAATCAGGTGGCCCCTATTTAAGGATGAAGCCAACACTTGTTGAACATGCATTTGAAAGCTGAGGAAAATGGGTCGTTCAAGACATTGTTCAGAAGAACAGCATACTTTGATTAAAAAGTTGATTGGAGAGGGGAAAACCTATAAAGAGGTGAAAAAATGATAGGCTGTTCAGCTAAAATGATCTCCAATGCCTTAAAATGGAGAGCAAAACCAGAGAGACGTGGAAGAAAACGGAAGACAACAATCAAAATGGATAGAAGAATAACCAGAATGGCAAAGGCTCAGCCAATGATCACCTCCAGGATGATCAAAGACAGTCTGGAGTTACCTGTAAGTACTGTGACAGTTAGAAGACGTCTGTGTGAAGCTAATCTATTTTCAAGAAGTCCCTCTGTTAAATAAAAGGCATGTGCAGAAGAGGTTACAATTTGCCAAAGAACACATCAACTGGCCTAAAGAGAAATGGAGGAACATTTTGTGGACTGATGAGAGTAAAATTGTTCTTTTTGGGTCCAAGGGCCACAGGCAGTTTGTGAGACGACCCCAAACTCTGAATTCAAGCCACAGTACACAGTGAAGCGTGGAGGTGCAAGCATCATGATATGGGCATGTTTCTCCTACTATGGTGTTGGGCCTATTTATTGCATACCAGGGATCATGGATCAGTTTGCATATGTTAAAATACTTGAAGAGGTCATGTTGCCCTATGCTGAAGAGGACATGCCCTTGAAATGGTTGTTTCAACAAGACAATGACCCAAAACACACTAGTAAACGGGCAAAGTCTTGGTTCCAAACCAACAAAATTAATGTTATGGAGTGGCCAGCCCAATCTCCAGACCTTAATCCAATTGAGAACTTGTGGGGTGATATAAAAAATGCTGTTTCTGAAGCAAAACCAAGAAATGTGAATGAATCATGGAGTGGAATAACAGCTGAGAGGTGCCACAAGTTGGTTGACTCCATGCCACACAGATGTCAAGCAGTTTTAAAAAACTGTGGTCATACAACTAAATATTAGTTTAGTGATTCACAGGATTGCTAAATCCCAGAAAAAAAAATGTTTGTACAAAATAGTTTTGAGTTTGTACAGTCAAAGGTAGACACTGCTATTTTTTTGAACACACCCCTTTCAACTAATTGCCCAATTGCACAGCCTTAAGAGCGTGCATATCATGAATGCTGGGTCTTGTTTGTTTTCTGAGAATCTACTGAACCTACTGGTAACTTGTTTGCCACGTAGCAATAAAAAATATACTAAAAACCTTGATTATTCTGGTTAGTCACATTGTACTGCTATTATTTTGAACAATACTGTAAGTATTTTAAATTAAAATGATTTCTTAATGTCTAGTGACATTTCAGGGCCATTTAATGATTAATTGATATACATTTCTTACATACTGTTCCTTTAAAGGAAAACACCACCGTTTTTCAATATTTTACTATGTTCTTACCTCAACTTAGACAAATAAATAAATACCTGTTTTTTTCAATGCGTGCACTTAATCTTTGTACAGTGCGTAGTGAATGTGTTAGCATTTAGCCTAGCCCCATTCATTCCTTAGGATCCAAACAGGGATTAATTTAGAAGCCACCAAACACTTCCATGTTTTCCCTATTTAAAGACTGTTACACGAGTAGTTACACAAGTAGGTATGGTGGCACAAAATAAAACGTTGTGATTTTTTAAGTGAATAAAAATGAGATGTTACTGCACGCTAAGGCCGAAGTGAAGCTTTGTCTAAAGTTGAGGTAAGAACATAGTAAAATATTGAAAAACGGTGGTGTTTTCCTTTAATTCACCTCTTAATGTTGGGTTCAGACACTAAAAATGAACAGTGGTTTTCCGCAGTATTCTTACCAACATCCTGGATGTGCATCAGAACATGGGCTACTGCCCTCAGTTTGATGCCTTAGATGAGCTGCTGACGGGGAGGGAGCACCTGTATCTGTATGCTCGCCTCCGCGGTATCCCTGAGTCTGAGATCGGCAGAGTGAGTATCATTTACCCCTATACTCACTTTTTTTCTTTCTTCTGAGAAACATAAAAGAAGATGTTAGCAGACTCTCAGACATTTCAATACATCGAGTCTCAATTTCAATTTTGAAGCTTGACAGCTACTGGTCACCATGTCCTTTATTCTTACATTTCCGTTTGCGTTTCATAGATTAAATAAAAATCATGCAGATTTGGTATGATTCAGTTAATATTTATAAATGATTGTATGTTTTCTGTAGGTGGCGGAGTGGGCCATTCAGAAGCTGGGTCTTTCTGAATATGCAGGCCGATGTGCTGGTACCTACAGTGGTGGCAACAGGAGGAAGCTGTCTACTGCTATTGCCATGATTGGCTGTCCTCCTCTGGTGCTACTGGTATGCGTATTCATCTTCATTCTTTTTTTAGTGGCGTTCAAATAAGAAAACATCCATTGGTCTAATTCACCTATTGTATGTGAATAAACAGGATGAGCCAACTACAGGAATGGACCCTCACTCTCGCCGGTTCCTGTGGACCGCCATTCTGAGTATCATTCGTGATGGAAGGGCAGTCGTTTTGACATCTCACAGGCAAGATCAAGTTTCCGAGACATTTTTGTTGTTGGTCAGTGGTCTCAAGTTTATTTAGTATGATTTAAAACCTATGAAATATATATTTGGAGGGTCCACTGTACAATTACTTAAAAGCCTTGCTTAAATTTTCCCTAAATAACTTTCTGCATTTACAGCATGGAAGAGTGTGAGGCCCTTTGCACCCGTTTGGCCATCATGGTCAATGGCACATTTAAATGTCTGGGAACAATCCAGCACCTGAAATACAAGTAATTAATCTCTGGTAGATTCAATCATAAATCACGGATGTAATCATCATGCAGTATTACCACTGCCCCTTAATTGCTTACCGTAAAACTTAAACTGTTTTACATTTTCGGCTGTGCTTGTGGACAGGTTTGGGGGTGGTTATGTGGTCACGATGAAGATTAAAGCTTCAAAACCAGGCCTGTCTCCAGACCTGCTCCCCGCTGAGTCCTTCATGGAAAGCAGCTTTCCAGGATGTATACAGCGGGAGAAACACTACAACACGTTACAATATGAGATCGCCGCTGCTTCGCTGGCACGAGTCTTCCAGCTAGTGTTGGCCAATAAAGAGAGGCTGAATATTGAAGACTATTCGGTGTCACAGACAACACTAGACCAGGTAATGTAAAACTTTGAAATAAGACCTAACACCATGTCATATCTCAGGACCCAGTTGAAAAAAGTGCACTAAAATACACTTTTTTAAGTGCAGTAAATGTACTATTTTCACACAATAATTTTGAATTCTTAAGATAAACTTTAAAACATCTTCGTGTACTCTAAAATACACTAAAATTAAGTATGTATTATAAGTGCATTGAAGTACTACTAAAGTAGAACTATACTATTAATTAGTATATTTGTAGTGTATAACTTTTATTTAGCACAAAAATAACAATGAACTAATGTACTTGCAGGTATTTAAGTACAATTTTTAGTACATTCAAGGATACTTTATTTTTACCTGGGATTAGCAGATACTGACAGGACCAACCACTGTTTTGTGTTGTCTTATAGGTGTTTGTGAATTTTGCCAAGCAGCAGTCAGGAGAGGATGACAGTTCCCCCTCTCAGCCCAGAGCATCAGGGTTAAAGCGTGATAAAAAGATCTCACCGCTACGTAAAGTTGTGACCAAAAGCAGATAAAATAAGCTAAAAAATATTATGCTGTTTTGTTTATAAAGCTCCTTAAAGCCTTGTATATAAGAATTTATACATAGACTGCATTTCATTCGGTTCAACAATAACACAGATATTTTAATAATATTTCACATTTTTTAACCCTTGTCCGGCAGCCCATGTAACATATTGCATGAAATGATACTCCACATAACAGAACCAAAGACAATTCTCTACCTATTTTTTATTCTTTGCTAAAAATAAGATGCCATTAACAGAGTAGATTAAACAATATAGTTGCATTAATATTGATAAGTTTTTAAAAATAAACATTTTGGGACACAAAAGCATGGTTGCTTTGAGATTTTTGTAAACTTAAATTTTTATATTTCAGTAAATATAGTGTATCATATCAGTTTTTTATGTACCTTTTTTGGTAACACTTTACTTAAAAAGGTGTTCATAAGACTGACATGACACCTTCATTATCATGGCATGACACGTGTCATGACATGAAGAATAATTAATGCACATTTATGAAAGCTGTTATTAAGTGTCATTTGTTCAATTATGTCATTTTAATACAAAGATGATATTGTTTGAGATGTCTTTATGACAACTTGACATTAACCAAAACCTTCACACTTGTCCAGAAAGACTCAGACCTTAGTATAACAAATAATACATTCTAACAAATGCTGGGTTATAATTTGGGTTGTAATTTAACCTATGGTGGTTGGTTATAAACCCAAAATTTTAGGGTATTTTAATCCACCGTTGGGCCAGATTATACAAATTTTCTGGATTAATTTAACCCAACAGCTGGGTTTGTCCCTTTTTGACCCAGCATTTTTAGAGTGTTAAAGGAACAGTATGTAGGATTGTGGCCAAAACTGGTATTGCAATCACACAACTGGTGGCCAATACACAAAATGATAACATAAACATCAGTTGAGGGCTGCAACTCCACTTTTTAAATGACAATATCCTGGCCATACCACTGTTGTCAGTGATATAAGTATTTGAAATGAAAATTATTTCTTAATGTCTAGTGACATATCAGGGCTATTTTATGATTAATCGATATACATTTCTTACATACTGTTCATTTAAATGGACAGGCCTTCAATTCTAAAGTCACCTTATAGACTAAATACATGCTGTGTTATAACTTAAATAAAATTTAAAATGACTGAAAACACATTGTTGTAAGTGAAAAGAAATTTTAATTATTTAAGATATTTAATTATTTAAACTATGTTTTGAAAACATTGACTTTAAAAAAAAAAAATTTTTGTGTAATCTATTTTTTATTATTTTCCATTATTGCATAACAGTGATTAAACAGATATACCAAAATACACCACGGTTTGTTAAAAATAAAAAGTAAATAAATAATTAAATAAAGGAAAGGGGAGACTTTGCTTTATTAATTCTTGCTGTGGAGCATTCTAGCAATGCAATATTTTTAAATTCTATAAGCCAAACTTTAAAGGGATAGTTCACCCAAAACAGAAAATTCTGTCATCATTTACTCACCCTCATGTTGTTACAAACCTTTATAAATTTCTTTGTTCTGATGAACACAAAGGAAGATATTTTGAGAAATGTTTGTAACCAAACCTTTTGTGGACCCCATTTACTTCCATAGTATTCTTTTTTCCTACTATGGAGGTGAATGGGGTCCACGAAGGGCTTGGTTACAAACATTTCTCAAAATATCTTTCTTTGTGTTCATCAAAACAAAGAAATGTATGCAGGTTTGTAACAACATGAGAGTGAGTAAATGATGACAGAATTTTCATTTTTTGGTGAACTATCCCTTTAACTGCGGGGATCAACGGTTCATGCCAGATTTTAAAGAGAGTCTTTTTTGCAGCAGTTAAAGCAGTGTAACTTTTTAAGCATTTGACAGTTGCTTTCCTGAGAGAAGAAGATAAATGTAAAAATCTGATTTTCTACTACACAAGCATGCAGATGTTTTTTTATGTATGGTAATGGAATACAAAAATAAATCTGCATTTATAAACCATAATACATTGTACCATTGCATGCGTTGTTTAACTTGATGATCTAACAATCTTCACAATCATAACACCTCAGACCATCTCATGTCAAGCATATGTTTAACATTGCAAGATTTGTATCTTGACTTATTACAAACCTTAATTTAGAAGTCACCAAGTAGCCATTGTTTGTATTAGCTTTCCTAAATTTTGCTGTGTAACTGTGAGGGACACACAGCGACAAAGTGGCACGATTCATTTTAGTGGAGGGCTGGTGATTTCCGGCAACAAAAGCATCAGTGATAAAGTTGAAAAACCTTAAACTTTATGTAAATGATGACTGACTTTCGACTACTAATGGGAGTGAAGCATGGAGTTCACATCAAAACATGATTGGCTGCTTTACGTGTCAGTCATATGACTCTTGTGCCATCCTTGGTCATTGAAAGCGACCATGGTTCCCAGACCTTCAGTATTCTGCACAAAACTATTTCTCACTTCTCTTCATGCCAGTTTTTCTATAAATATCTCAGAACAAAGGTTAATGCTCTAAAACAATTAGCACAGCCATTCAATAGATTTAAATAACAACATAACAAAACTGTTTAATTTCACTCAATAATGAAGTATCACATTCTATTTAGCCAACACTTTAAAGCCAATACTGACATCGAAACAATCAAATGTTCAAATGAAATACCGGTTTGTTACCAGAACTAATTTAACGCCACAATGAGTTTTTAGCAAATCCCGGCACAGAAGCACAGAAGACAAATTTGAGGCAACCGTGGGTCACATTTAAACTTGGGTCCCTTGTGAGTGCATAGATACAAGCCAGTGGCAGCCACATACATCACAGCGTCCCCCAATGCAGTGGTTTTCAAACGAATGGTGCCAGGGGGCCCCAGTTTTATGACATTTTATGAAATGCATTAATTTATCATGAATTCTGTGTAATTAAACCTAAAATAATAAGGCGACTAACCAAAAGCACTACTTTTTTGTATAATTTAATGTTTTTTTATTAAAATGTTGAGTTTTAGAACAGTTTTTTGTCACAAATTTTCTTTGTAGGGGGCCATGAAGGAATGCATCGTACACAAGGGGGGCCACACGCTGAAAAAGTTTGGGAACCACTGCCCTAATGTGTGCTTCAGTTGACTTTCATCATTTACAATGTTTCTAGTTGCATTGTTAGAGATTTTGCAACTGTTTGCTATGTCTTGTCCAAAGAAGAAGTGGATTTTATTTAGAAGTGAATGTTTTTGTCAAAAAGGTGGATTTGCAGCAGTAGATAGTCAAATTTGTTACCAATGAAATGACTAAAAGTCAAATTTGTTACCAATGAAATGACTAAAAATGAAGTGACATTCGAGAAAATACGTAATTTCAGTTAGTGACTTTAAACCTTTTTATTGCCAAGTGAAATTACTGAATCTAAACATAAGAACCTGATAAAAAAATTAATTTAGAAAACATTTTAATTTAGAAAGTCAGATCTTTTCATGTCAGATCGTTTTGCATCTGAACTCTTATATAGCCATAAATGCAAAAATGTATTTATGCTATTCAAAACAATTATCTCTGTAATCTGTATGAAGTCAAGAAAAATGAGTTTAGTAAAATGACATGATGTTCAGATTAGTTATTGTTTTGAAAGCATTCACCATAGTTTGGAAAAATGTCTAAAATCATTTGAGACTGTAATTATTTATTATTACATTTGGCACATCAGAGCGTACATCACACAAAATAAATATTGAAGTAGTGTCTGAAAAATCAGCAGGCGGTGAGGCATCCAGTGGCTAAAGTGCATGTTGATCCTATGTTGTGGAGATCTAAAGGAACAGTGGAATGATGGCTGATCTCAGTATAGGATAGTCTTCAAACTGCTGGACATAAGTTTTATGCTTTGCTCGAGCCCATATAGTCATCTGAACGAAACCCAAAAATGTGAAAACTCCAACTGTGGAGATTTGAAAAAAAACCTGATTATTGATATGAAGCAGAACATTTGTAAAATATTTTCCTGTTTGTGATTGAACGCTATGTACCTGGAACACATTGTGTCATGACTGTGAAGCAGAGCCACGATCCAACCTGGAAAAAAAGTGCAAGTTGACTTTGTGTTATTAGAGACAAAACAGCCAAAACATTCCTCAAGACTCTTTTTAGCATCTTCCAAAAGCTTTCCACATGTTGAGATAAATCTCTCTAGAGGTGTTCACATAACCCCAGCTGTATACCCAAATGTTAAACATATCATTGTTTTTACACGAAACAGGTTAATTTTTAAAACTGACAAACCTCATATGTGTAGTTTGGGCAGGATACGAAGAAAAACAGCCAAGTTAGGGGATTCTTTGTGGGATAAGGGATCTCTGTAGGTCTGGATCCTGTCAATGTGTAAGATAAATGTAAAGGTATGCTGTAAATTAAATATCTACTGTATTTAGAAACTGTTTTAGAAGAATCAACAATTTAGCTTTCAGGCGAACACTTTTGAGCCAGGTTTTAATTTAATAGAGATATAGTTTCATATCACAAGCCCATTCCACATTCCTTTGTCAATGAAACAAAGCCTTTCAAAAATGATGCCTTGTTCCTAAAAATGGAAATTAATCACGATTGCTGGGGTTCATTGTCTGATAATTCCCACATGCACTCACCATTACAGCTTATTCGATTCAGAATCAGGTGAACGGAGAAGTTTCCACACTCGCAGATCTATTCAAAATGAACAGGAACAAAAAGATAAAGAATTATTAAATACTACAGTAAGTTATCTTATTGCTAAGGAGATTTTGACATACGTACCAAAAACATTGTCAGTGCAGAATAGATCTGAAGTCTCCCATAGACTGACAGAACAATCAGTTGTTAAAAAAAGAACACAAACCAATCAGATTCTCTGTATTGTTCAAAATAATGAGCACTTACATGGTGGGGTGTAGAGCGGATGGTTTATATAATAGGCCTGCCATGCGGCAAACCCCCAGTAGTATAGACAGATCTAAAGGTGAAGGAAGGTAAAAAAAACTTTAATAAAAAAACCTACACTATCCATATCTTACCTATGTCTTTTAGCTCTTTAAAGGGACACTCCACTTTTTTAAAAAAATATGCTTATTTTCCAGCTCCCCTAGATTTAAACATTAGATTTTTACCCTTTTGGAATACATTCAGCTGATCTCCGGGTCTGGCGGTACTATGTTAGCATAGCTTAGCATAATTTATTAAATCTGATTAGACCATTAGTCTCAAAGGGTTTGGATATTTTTCCTATTTAAAACTTGACTCTTCTGTAGTTACATTGTGTACAAAGACCGACAAAAAATAAAAGTTGCGATTTTCTATACTCTCATTCCGGTGTAATAATCAAGGACTTTGCTGCTGTAACATAGCTGCATGAGGCGCAATAATATTACGCAGTGGCCAAAAATAGTCCCATGCTATTGAAAGTTGCCAATGGGACTATTTTCGGGCAATGCGTAATATCATTGCGCCTTCTGCAGCCATGTTACAGCAGCAAAGTCCTTGATTATTATGCCAGAATGAGAGTATAGTTCCTACAACGATGCTAAAGGTCTAATCAGATTCAATGGATTATGCTAAGCTATGCTAAAAGTGGTAGCGCCAGACCCAAAAATCAGCTGAATGGATTCCAAAACAGTAAAAATCAAATGTTTAACTCTAGGGGAGCTGGAAAATGAGCTTATTATTTTTATTTTTTTTTTAAAGTGGAGTGTCCCTTTAACGGTAAAAGGTCAACTTTTCAACACTCTGCCAAACCTCTTTTAGTAATTTGAAGTCATTTGCATGTTTAGCATAAACCATTACAGTATATTATCACATTCACATGTGCAGGCAGTATATATGACTCCACCATATGGCTAAACCATATGTTTTCTAAGGGGTAAATGATCTCCTTGGGAATATTATACAGTACAACAGCCAGAGGAAACTTAATGGCAAGTAGCCAAACAGCCCCCCCAACCACCACCATACTTAGCATAGTGACAGCAGAGAACTTGTGCTCATAAACACTTCAGAAATATTTTTTATGTCCCCAGATAGAAAATATTATGAAACCATAGTGCATGTTGTTCATCTTAATAAAAGCATATTAAAATACACAAAATAGAAAAATGAATAGATTCTGAAATGAACATACCTGCATGATAGTGCGTAAAGGTAAAGTCCCGTCTGAAAAGCGATGGATGAAAATAGTTTCCACAAGTCTCTTAATGTAATGGAGAGTGTGGCACCAGCAGGCTAGTCTGTAACAGCAGAGACAAATGTAAACCAAATGCTACATTTTAGAATACAAGCATCACACAACGCTACAACTTCAAATTTGTTGAATGCATTAAATATTTTGTTTATCAAAGTAAATAAAAAAAGTGTTTTTCGCAACAAGATCTCACAGAAAGTCGTGTTATAGTCACGCAAAATTGTATTAATTTATTTGTGTCCATGGCACGAAATTCTGCTTTTTTCATGCGAATGTGCACAAATTTGTATAAATTAGTTTCTCGTGTCCATGGCACGACTTTCTTTTTGTGTCATTTTATGTATTGTTTACTCATTTTTTAAAATCATTGTCGCTTGGGGTTAGATTTGGGGTTTGGGTTAGGATGTACTTTTATGTATTGGTTTTTACACGTTTTTCTTCTGCTTTTAAAACTATTCTCGCCTGGAGTTTGGGTTAGGATGTCTAAAAATGTAACAGAAAGTGATTCGAACCCCAACCCCAAGCTACAATGGTAAGAAAACAGGAAAAACAATGAGAAAACAATACATAAAATAAAAAGTCTATTTATAGAAATTCAAGTAAGCCTTGAAAAAAGCTGAATTTTGTGCCACGAACACAAATAAATTAATAACATTTTTCGTGACTATAACACAACTTTCCGTGACATTAAACTCACTTGACAACTTTGAATGGACTTCGTGTGTAGTCGTACTCTTGACTGTAGATGTACGGAAGCCGATAGTAGAACAGCAAATAAATGAAAAGTGGACCGAGACACTCGGCCAGAAACACCTACAATTGGCCACCAACAAAAAAGCCTCTTATAGTTAAAAAACCATATTAACTCACACAACTTAAACATCTGAAAACTGTAAATGATGTATGAATTGCTTTACCATAGTCCACCCTATCTGTGGGCCGAGATCTTGAAAGAACATTGTTGCCGTTGTACCAACTGGTAGATCTTCCAACACGTCGTCATCACTGAGGGCTTCTCCCTCTGAGAAGTCATTAAAACATAATACTGTATATAATCATTATATAAATGCACCTTTAAAGACAGACAATTTGCAGTTTTGTCTATTACTACTGCTAAATAACAGTGCCGGACGGTGACTTCTTTTCGAGGGCGCTCGATGTGAAGTTCGTCACAACATCTATGTAGCCCATCATGTGTACGGTTCGTCATTTTTTTGATAAAACACTTGATGCACATGGTTTACATGACGCAACAAACACATATTTTGAAAACAGGAGCAACACACGACACTCCGAACACATATTTTGAATTTACACCCCTCGGAAGAGCAGTCACCAGCCCCACTGCTCAATATTACTGCTTTGTCTAGTATAAAATGATGCCTGATATTCTGACCGGAAATTAGCACACCCATATGGGCCATAGCTGTAGTGGATCTCAGTTTGCAAGAGCATCTTACTACTGTAATAGACTTCAATGTTTTACTTTTTGTATGTGTTACCATTATCTTTAAAGGTCCATTTAATGCATTTACTAACTTTCCTATAATCTTTACAATACATAGAATATAAACAAAACATGATTACCAGGATGCAGCTTCAGTGCTTGTCTTGATGGATAAAACTTGGGGTCTGCAGGTATTTCAACAATGACATGTGAATATGAATGAGAAGACAATGCAAAATCTCTTATAGGACAATGATAATAAAACCACTTACAAATCTTGTGCAATAGTGTTTTAATCTCCGCAATGGTGGCGTTGGGTTCCACCTAACAAAGATTAAAAAAAATGTTTTCAGACTAACACCCATAATAATCCCTCCAAAATACACTGTCCTTTGAGCCTGGCTTCAGTTATGATTACAAGTAACCCTATCTGTGAAATCCAGGTTAAAGTCGCATAATCTAATTATGAGATCATGAGCATCAAATTTTAATTTGACTCGCATAGATTTCAATGGCCTTACTTAGTTGATATTAAAGATATCAAGGTTACATTTTCACACAATGTTCTTTACATTATATAAGATGATTTCATGCAAAAACTGACTGGGTAGTCACAAATTTTAAGCCAGAAACTTTAACTCACCTTATCCAGGTAGCAGAGTTGCGCCTTGCTCTTGGGATCCAGAATCTCCACCTCAAAAAAAACGTAATTCTTAATCTTTTCTGTACCAGCTTTCAGGCCATGGTCACATCTGGTCTTTATAAAATGGGCTACGGTGAAGAGATCTCTTAAATCCAGACATTCCATGATGTCTGCTGTGGGCTTCAGATAAGTCCTGATTTTGGTGGCTGGTGCACTGATGACAGGTCAGTTGATAGGTGATCAGACCCTTTCACCCACGTGGTAATCAATGGCATGTTCATGATGACCTCATAGACGTATCTAATTTACTTTACAGCCAGCGGATCTTGTTGACATAGTTACATAATCTCTCAAGCTACCACATTTTTGGCTTTCAAACAACGTCAATCACAGTTTACAGTATGTTTACATGTATGTGTTAAACACTATGAAACGTTTCTGACACAAAGACTATTTTCCAGTAGGGCCTGGTAGATCGTAAACTGTGTTTGCAAAGGAATAAATACAGTTCGGTGTATATTCAAATGGACAGACGGCCTTGAAAAGACATAAGGGGCATGACTTAGATTTTGATCTGTATGCTGGTCTAAATTTGTCTCTGACAGAACAGTTCATCAGCCATTCTGTATGTTGCACAGGCTTTTGAAAATCCTTAACACCGTCAACTATCATTTCATTGATATTCTAGCCTTGATTTTCAGCTTTGGGTGAAGTGCAACACTAGTATCACCTACCATAAATATTGTTTTTAAAATTGGTTTTCTAAACACATACACCCATAGGATTAGGTTCGTCCTTGTTAACGCATTTTCCTCTGATTGAATAGGTAGGTTTGGGTTTGGGTATGGCTTTAGGTAAGAAGTTAAGTTTTTAACAGGAATGTTGTTACAGGGCCAAAATAGATTCAGGAATACATCGTGGCCAAACAATGCGACATGGTTGGGATCCTCAAAACAAAAAAACAAGGCTCAAAAACTGGTACCTAGCTGTCACTGGGATGGTACCCTATAAAAAAGTACACATTTGCACATAAAGGGGTTTATAATAGTTCATCAGAGGAACATATTTGTATCAAGAGTGCCTATTAGTACATCAAAGGTGCATATGGGGAGCAAATGTATACATATCTGTGCCTAAATGGTACATACTGTATACTGTATTAGGTTTTTTTTAAAGGGGTACTACACTATAGGACTGTTTCTTTGTGACATTTTTTGTGTTGACACTTTTTGGATGAATCAGTCTATAAATGCCCTGTAAAAAAATATTTGCTGCCTTAAAGGAACAGTATGTAAGAAATGTATATCAATTAATCATAAAATGGCCCTGATATGTCACTAGACATTAAGAAATCATTTTCATTTCAAATACTTATATATCTGAAAACAGTGGTCCTGTCAGGATATTGTCATTTAAAAAGTGGAGTTTCAGCCCTCAACTGATGTTTATGTTGTCATGTTGTCTATTGGCCACCAATTGTGTGATTGCAGTACCAGTTTTGGCCACAAGTTTTGTTATTGCAGTACCAGTTTTGGCCACAATCCTACATACTGTTCCTTTAAAATGTTTTGTTCAATCAGCTCAGAGTCATTTCAACTTACTATTATTTATCTTGACGAGAGATATCAACTATATTTTATAAGTTATAACAACTTTTCTCTAGTCAAGATAAATAATAGCAAGTTAAAAGGACTTGTAAATCTGAGTTGATTGAACAAAACAATTTTAGGCAGCAAAGAATTGCTTAAAGTACAGAGGTGGTAGATTGTAATTTAACATTAAAGAAAATGACACACTGACTACTAGCATCATGCAAGTAAACAAAGGCATCGCTAACATCTTAAACTAAACTGTATAAAAGAGCCATAGTAAGCATAACCACACACAAAGATAAAACTCCACAAATACAGTGTCATGCATCAACATAAAATACATGTTTTACTTAAATTTTGTCCTGGAGTTGCATGTATGTAATCATTTACCTCAAAATAGGCAACTCTATTAACGGATCTATGTCTTCTCAAGTCCGCCAGGAGAAAATAATGCCATGCAACTGTCTCCCAGCCTGTACAAGACTCAGTTTCTTCATTCATTTCATCCATTTTAGCTGAACTGACCACAACTCCTCATATCTGTCCTTGTCTTTTTGGAGTAAGATGTTACAGTATCAGACCACTAAATATCTTCTGCTGAATCCTGAGGACATCACATGGGAAGTAACTGGACCATTGGAAATAAACAGGCAGTTGTCTTTAGTGATCAATAAAGAGAATAATTAGCCAGGGAATTAAACGTACATCAAAAGGTGCTGAGTATGGGAGAGCTGCTAATTAAAGGGGACACCGCCCAAGTTTTAGGAAGCAAAGAGTTAATGCTGCTGTTAATACTGAAGTTATGTCATGTAAGATATGAGGTCAGTTCATAGACATAACATCATGATAACTGAACTGATTGAAAAGTTTGAGACAATCATGTTTTTCTGGATGTCAAAGAAAAGTGAGAAGTCTGATGATGGCCCTATTTCAGTTATAAGCTTTGAGCAATCATGTAATGCAGTCTTTGGCCGCTAGGAGACATCACACACTGTCTGTACAGTAGGGGATCTCAACTTTTACCTTCAAGGCTTTTAAACATTAAAGAAATATATTGTTTTTTGTCATGGCTTCTTGTTATTACTAATGATTAATATTAACATTTAAGACATTAGAGGAAAGACCAGTTTTTATAAATTACACGAGTAATGAAGACATGAAAGATTATTTTTTCCAAAATTATTTTTCAGCCAAAATTATTTTTGCAACCGAGTTGACCACCTACAGTACATAGGCCTACATGTTGCTAACAGTGGCAAATGAAAATAATAGTCCTGTCACTGTAAAAAACCTGTAATTTTATGCAATTTTGCAATTTAATTTGACAGATTTCAATGTTTTTTGAAATACAGTTAAAAATTGTAAAATTACAGATTAGAAATGTACACATCCACTGTGAAATTACATGAAAAACACATCAATGTGTTGAAGATTTTTTCATTAAAAATTATTTATATACATTATAACGTCATCATTTATACATTATATACATAATAATGGACCCTAATGTAAGAATTCTTCCAATAAGTGTTCGGGACTTGGGACACAATCATAATCAACTTGGGCATAAAGCGGTGGGGACATCTCCCTCCCACAAATTACGAGAGTGGGGCTGGATAATATTGTGAGTGCTGGCAGCCTAGGGACAGCAACCTTCAACCCGGTGACATGGCCGGCCCCTGTGGCCAAAAAAAACAGTCACCGTGAATTCTCCTGGTCCTCCGGCCAATCCGGGCCTGTCCTAGCTGTTTACTGGGGTGGTACCCTTTAGTTGACCACATACATATGCCTAAATGCTGCTAACAGTGGCAAATAAAAATAATAGTCCTATACAAAGAAGACAAAGGTGTAGCTATTTTTAAAATAATGTGAAGTTTGATATCCTAACCTGTCAGTGCTGTCATCAGCACCCATCAGACATTTTCCCTTCAGGAAATCTGCAGAGTGTACAGATCAAAAGCAGATGCTTTTGAAATCTGACACAAGATTTAATCAGCATTTCTTTCCTGACCCTCATTTCCATGGTCAAAGGGAACGAGAACTTTCAGATATACTAAAATTAATTTGAGAAATTTCCTCAGCTAGTCAATATTTTAAATGTTTGATATTGGAGACATTTACAAAAAGACAGCAAATACTGACTTGCACTTCTTTAGCAACTGTATATTCAGTTGACCGCAGACCACAAAATCTTTCAAAGGGTTTATAAAACTTGCAGTGAAAACTCAAAAATTGTATTAAACCATATCAGGAGACAGTATAACAAATCATAGTGCACAGTCACTGATCACATTTTCAACTTTAGTCAATATCATTAATAAAAGTTAGAAGCTAATAGATGCACACTTTTCACCAATGTGACATGGTACAGGTATCATTCACCATGTCTGATGAATTCAAACCCATTCTCACTGACACCAGAAAACCTAAGCAGTTTGATACGCATGAAAGTACTGCTGCTTGGTCACACAAAGTCCATTTCCTTTTTTTGCCCCATTTATCTTTGTTCCTCTGTTCTCGTCTTCAAAGTCTGAATATTTGGCAGCCTGCGGAGAAGGGTTGTTGAAGTGCTGGCCTTATATGCTGTGCTTGGTCTGTCTCAGTCAGCACCTGCCCTAGCTTTGATAAGGGGTGACAGTCTGTCCAAATCATCTGCCCAGGATCTGTCAGTCAAGTGGGCAGTGAGACACCCGGAAAATCAGGCTAACCAGAGCCAGGTCACACATCACAAATTACAAGGAGATCCTTATTCATTTATACTATAATGAGATAGTGATTATAATGTCTGTCACAGAGACGACTTTAATGTGACGTGTGAAATGAATTGCATGAGCAAATGATTTCAAAAGACGTGTTTGAGTTTATTTAATGAATGTGATTGTAAAAGAACATTATAAATTTCATTGTGATGAAATGTTTCATATCATTTTTCTTTTTGATACCATCAAAAGTGGATATGAATATATTGTATAAAGTTAACACTGTATCACAGACACGGTGGTGTATTATTATAGGCAGGGTGCATGATCTCTGAAAGCCAATGTTGATATTTAAAATCACCTAAACAAACACGTCCCTACCCAAATAGAATCTGGACCTTCATTTGATTGGCCCACCCCACACATACACAACCCAGTCAACGATGTCGGTTAGTAGACACATTCCTTACTGCTGATTGGCTACAAGTGTGTTTTGGTACTCGGCCCGACACCCTATTACATAGTGTTTTTCAAAAATCACGTACACCCCGCCTTTAATACCGGTTTGTTCTTTTAAGATTAAAAAAATAATAATCTTGCAACTTGTAGGTGTGGCCACCTTATCAGACTTTAGTTGTGTCATTTGTGTCTTTTCTTTATCAGTAAATGTGCAAATATCCTGCTTCAAATATGTCCACTGAAAGACTAACAATGACAAGACAAAAGAATGGCATTGTTTTCAACAAACTTTGTTATTAGCAATTATTGATAGGCTATTGCTGACTTTGAATAAAATGTTGAGAAAACTCCATAATTACTGTAGTTCTTTTGTGTGAATATGTGCCTAGAATCTTAAGCACTGTACAGAGCACAGTTTTAGTTACTAAATGAATAGTCTTTGATCCACATGCTTGGGGGTAATCCCTTTATGGAGAAAGGTGTGAACATATTTATCTTAAAAACATAAAAAGCAGCAAGAGAGATGCTTTACTCAAATCCCAAAAGAAATTATTTTGTACCACACTATAATAAAATGCAGCATAAAATTAAAACAAGTTGGTCAGGGAAATCAATTCAACCTACTATTTAAAGAGTAACTAAACCCCTGGTCAGAGCCTGACTCCACCCACTGGCAATATTTGAAAAATGCAAGAAATGTGGGCAGATCCCAACGAAGATAGAGGGGACGAACTAAGCTCGTATCAAGTGTGTGATGAGATCGTAACAAGGGCGTGGTGAGCTTGAACCTGCTTACGTCACGAGTCATTTTTTGGACCCAACATCCAATGGGAAAATTCAACTGCAGTAGCCACCGTTCAACCTGAAGAGGGCAGCAATCAGACGTTTTTACACCATATATTGTAGTATTGAAACACTTTATATCCAAATGTCAAAAAAATTACTAAAATCAATGAACAGCACTAATAAAGCATCATTCTTACAGATCATTAACTAAAAAAAGTTGGTTTAGGGTTTAGTTACTCTTTAAAGTTTTGTCTTGTGATAAGTTGCCATAACTTATAAAAACAAGTCAAAATTGTTTAAAAGGGACATACAAAAAAATCTGACTTTTTTCATGTTAGGGTTATGGTTATTACTGGGTCCCCAGTGCTTCTATCAACCTAGAAAATGCGAAAAAGATCGACCCAATAATTTAGTTTTGGTAAACCATTGACTGCAAGCATGTGAAAAAATAGGTCATTGAAATTTTGCTCCCCTTGTGATGTCAGAAGGTTGTGACAACCACAGCACTGCCATTTAGTGCAGAGATCAGCTCATTTGCATTTTAAAGGACACACCCAAAAATTTCACATTTTTGCTCACACCTACAAAGTGACAATTTTAACATGCTATAATAAATTATCTATATTATATTTTAAGCTAGAACTTGACATACATGCTCTGGGGACACCAAAGTACCACATTTATTTGACATCTTAAAAAGTGACATTGTAAAATGTCCTCTTTAAATAAATTTGTTAAGTTAAAGTAACATAAAAATATACGTTGGTTTGATATCATTTTTTACAGTGCAGTATTTCTTGGAGCAGAAAAAAATAAAGCATGAACAAGGCATAGTTACAATGTGGTAAAGAGATAACATACATGTAGCTAGATGGCATTTTAGATAAAGACCACTGCTTCCTGCTTTTGCTGGCTCAATATATTTGTTTGATATTTGAATATTTCTGTATATGTATTTGAGTTTTTAGATATATTTAAATAATATTTGGAATATTATTATTAAAATTGTTTATTAAGACTTATTAACATTTATAATGAATATATATGATACAGGTATTAACTTCAAACCATGACTACAAAATGTTACAATTACTTGTGGTGTACTTTCTGTAAACTTTTTCAGTGATTTGAAAGTTTGAATGTAAATCAGAAATGTACTCAAGTATTTAGTCTCACAGATCAACTTATACTATGCTTGACAAGAAATCTATTTAACGTTTCTATGTTTACAGTTTTAAGTTTATTACATTCTTTGTAAATCAAGTGTCACAGCTGAAAGTTGTGCACTCAACAAACACAAAATAAGTACGTACAGTAAATAGCACATTATTGTCCTTGCTGTTATTTTACACTGGGTTATCACAAGGCTACGAATGGAGCAAAGTAAAACAATAAAATCTCCAGAGACACTGTTACCAGTAATATCTAATCATCTCTCCAAATATGATCTTTTAATTAAAGTACTGAATATCAAACCCATTATTACAGAGTCACAGTGACAGAAAAGTGTAATAGCAGAAACAATGTCAGAAGAAACAACGTCTCTCCAGAAATTTCCATTATCATCACTCAGGATTCATCATCAGTTTTAATAACGTGGAACAGCGTGACGTTGAACAGTACCTGATGGCCATTGTTCCAGCCATAAAGTGCCCGATCCCTGGTGTTGTAATCCAGCATAGACATATGAAAGTACTGGTTATGGATGGGGATGTCCATATACTCATAGGTGGAGGTTTTGGTGGAATATGAGTAGTATACTTTAGCCCCTGTTAGATGCGAGTTGGTTATGTACAACGTTCCACAGATCATGAAGGACTCGCCTGCGTTCCTTTTGGAATATTCGGTGTTCCACGAATTCAGGACCTGGATGGTCAGAGGATCTAGTTGGCTGATCACAATGTTCCCTGCATTCTGATTTGTGGCATAGATCGCCCATAAGCCAAGCTCGTCAGCCATCAGGTCAATGTCAGAGAATCCACCCCAGGTGTACGGGTAGACGTTGTGGAAGCCGGCAAACTCCAACGCTCGCTGGGTCATGACCCGCCCGCTGTCGAAGCTGTACCTGACGATAATGTTGCTCTGATACTTGTTGTAATATAGGGAGCCATTGTAAACCACATGGTTCGTGCCAGCCCAATGGAACGGAAGATTGTAGGTTCTTGACTCAATTCCAGCTACGAAGTCGCTTATCGATTTGTACTCCCGGACAATTTTGTTGTTTGTATAGCTGTCCATGTACCAAACCTGCATCAGATTATTACAATGTCATAAAACTGTAACATAGGTAAACTCATTTTAATACACACAGAGAGAGAGAGAGAGAGAGAGAGAGAGAGAGAGAGAGAGAGAGAGAGAGAGAGAGAGAAAGAGAGAGAGAGAATTATATGATTCTTTGGTACCTATTCTGAAAGTATTTGTGAGTATGTTATTTTAAGGAAACTGTGAATAATTATATTGCAAGCTAATTTTATTAATTCCCCGCCAGCCATTTTTTAAAAAGTTGCCTGCCAGCATTTAACTTAATTGAGGAGATAACTCATGTGTCATGAACATGAAGGAGCTTTTATGCACGTCATTAAGTGTCATTTGTTCAATTATGTCATTTTTATTGCAAAGATGATATTGTTTGAGATGTCTTTGTTATGACAACTTGATATTAACCAATACATCATAACTTGTCATGACAACTTGACATCACTAAGACAACATAACTGACCACTTTTACCAGTGATACAAATATAATTTGTCATTAAAATGTCATTAAGTGTTAATACTCTATCAAATAGTTTTATAACAGCGTCATGAATATTCTTCAGTCCATAATGTTTTTTTTTTAGTTTTCTCTAGGTGTTAAGGAAATAAAATCATCCAATAATAATACTAATTAAAATTGATAAAAATAATGTAATGAATTTGGAGACCGAATCACCTAAAATTAAATGAAAACAATAATACAATAATTACAGTACAATAATGCATTAAGCTATGAAGCTTTAAGCTCTAAATCCATATCGCTGCAAAAACAGTTAATTACATTAAATTAATTTTTTATTCTTTGTCAAAAAATGTCAGAACCCTCTGTGTGAGAAAGAACAAGTTATGTTAGTTGTCAATTTTTATGGATTGTGCACATACATAAAGGTAAGTATAATCTTTTGATGTGTCTGTTGCATTTTGTTAAGGTATTTAAAATTATTTGACATAGTATTAACACTTAATTATATTTTAATGATAGGTTCATTATGTGCCACTGTAGTTGAGGTCAAGAAAAATATTGATGATGCTGATATAAAACTATTTGATAGAATATTAACACTTAATAACATTTAAATGACAGTTTAATGTAATGTTAACCCATAAAGCTATGAAGTTTCTTAAGTTTGATAATTATTCTGCTATGTCATGTTAATGACAGCTTTATGAAAAGTTATGTTGTACTGGTTTATGTCAAGTTGTCATAACAAAGACATCTTAAACAATGTCATCTTTGCATTAAAAAATACATAATTGAACAAATGACACTTAATGACAGATGTCATAAACGTGATTAAAATCTCCTTCATGTTCATGAATATAAGTTATAAGTTAGTCTGCAGTGTACGTTAATTTAAAAAGTTAAAGCTGCGGTAGGTAAGATATTTTTTATCATATTCACTGAAACTGTTTAAAGGACAAGTTCGGTATTTTACACTTAAAGCCCTGTTTTTTAGATTGTCTATGATGAAATAGGACGGTTTTGACTGAAATTTCGACGTATGCGGCTGCCCCGAGAATTTTCGGGTGTTTGTTTTTTCACCTCCCACCTCTATAATGGGTGTATAGGTGCACTGGAACAATCCTTCCTAAAATGCATGAAACTTTCGTTTATAAAGACGTGAAACTCAACGAGTGGTCAGGGGTGTTCACTGATATGCTCACACAAAAATCGCTGCATAAGATGCCTTCCAACAGGTGTTTTACCAATCATTGTAAACTTGTGGACCTATTTTTCCAAACGCCTCACACCCGTACATTATTCCGTTGAAAGCAGTTGGTGGCGATAATCCACCTTTGCATATTGCAAAAATACAAACAACGTTCCCGGCGCGGAGTAATACCGTACCTCACAGCACATCTAATACAAGTCAATGGAGTTGGCAAAAACTACGATAAAACCTGTTGGAATGCGTCTTTTGCAGCAATTTTTGTGTGAGCATACCAGTGAACACCCCTGAACACTCGGTGAGTTTCATGTCTTTGTAAACGAAAGTTTAATGCATTTTTTTAATGCAGTTTAACTTTTGTTCTAAGTAGTTCACCTAAGTAATATCCCACTTCTTTTTACTTTACTACAATAAAAGAGAGAACCAACTTAAAAAAGTAGGCAACTTATTACACATAGATCTGAGTTTACCAAACAAATATAAACAGTTGATTAAAATATAAAGTGTTGTTTTTATTTTTACATTTATGAGAGACCAAAACCTTATTCAAATAACTGTTTGTCTTAAATGTGCTTTTACGATATAACTAACAGTGACAACAAAAACAACAAAAAAGTCAGCAATTACTAAAACAGCAATCCTTTTTAATAACCACATAATTTTACACGGTGCTGTGGATGCTGGAACTTTCAAACCCTTTGTTAATGTAAAAGTGTTCAGGCATGTTGAAAACTAATCTTATTTGGTAAACACACAATAATACATTTACTCTTCCTACTAAAAAAAGTCCAGCTTTCTTTATTGCCTTTGCTTGGAGAAGATTTTCAAGTTTTAGTGCAATTAGAGAAGTCACTGTTACCATGGAAATGGAAATTGCCGCACCAGCTCCCACTGTTGTCTTTACCTGAATATTTTGCAAGAAACATATCGCATGCATGCATACCCATAGCTTACCCTGTTGTTTTTGGGTGAGGCCTGAGGGTCTGTCATCCACGCTCCAAACCTTGTTCCTGATGTCTTAACAGTGATGGGCCCTGTGATTTTCATCAGTTTACCACAGGCTAACAAAACACAAAGTAATAAATATCAATAAAGCCAAAAGTAAATTTAACAAAATATTATAAATCCATTTATCATTTCACCCCCGAAACACTTTATAAAAACAAAGTACCGAATTATGAAATTTAATTGGGTTTAACATTGTTTTAAACCTTAAAACTTACTAAGTCTGTTCATACAGTTCCTCAGTCTTCCCTCTAAGCTAAGAACCCTCTGCTGGAGTTCCTCATAATCATACGCTCCTATCTCCTCCTGGATAGCTGTCAACACCAGAGACAGGTTCCTGATCTCCTCTTTGAACTGAGAAATGAGAGCGGCGTCTGTCTTATACTGGTCCAGTACCGGAATCAGAGGTTGAAGTTCGTTCATTCGACCCTTCAGCTCCTGGATAAATAGAGCAACGTTTAAATAAAAGTTTCATAATGGGAAATGTGGCCTATCTTTATAAACTGGCACAGACAAAAGAAGACAGAAGAGATTTTTGGATTTGGGATGAAAAGAATATTGACCTTCAAAGCTTTGCGAAATTTCCAAGGATGTTGAATGTTGATGTGATAATTGTGGAGTACAAAGATAGAAAGCTTTCAAGCCGCATTTGATTTTTGCAGAGTAATGGGCTAGAATGTGGCGTTTTAAGCCATTCTGTGCACATTAGAGAGCATTGATTTTCTCCGAGGCATGATTTTAGCTTACCTGAAAGTTCTTAGTCAATAATGTTCTTCGGTTTGACTCGATTTGTCTGAACTTTGATCGGAGACCTTTCATCTGACTCTCCATTTTCATGACATACTGGAAGTCCCTTTGGGTCCTCAGGTTCAGAACTTCTATTGATTGCGACATGTTCTGAATCTTAAGAGAGGAAAATGGGCCAAAATGAAGTTAGGTTCAATTAATCACTCCTTGAACTGCAATGGGGAACTGTGATTTATTTAAATTGTATTTCCAACTGGTGTAAATCAGCCGTGGCACAGTGTCTCAGAGGATTTCTACATTTCCATAATTCCAGCGAAGACAACCACGGCAAAACCTGATAGATCTCATAGACATACCACAGCTGACACGGCTGAAAATGGACTAAACTATGATAGCTCACAGGTCTTTTATCTTCATATGCATCAGATAACCCAGTTACCTTCGGGGCTTTATGAATGATCATCATCTTTATGCTTCTCAGCAATCGACTATAGAAAGCCTGTGGCATTCTTAACACATGACAATGATGAGCTGTCTAAGCTAATGCTTTCAACACGCTATCAACGCAATAAGAGCTTTTGTTATCGAAACGAAATCACAATGAAATGCGACTTTAGACACATTGTGAATGTGTGTGAGCGTAGTGCACACAGACCTTCTCCAGTAACTGGCGGAGCTGTCGGCTCTTGGCATCTCTGGAGCACAAATTCTGTTCTGGTGCCACCACCGTACAGATGCAACGACCGTCAGCATCCTGTGCTGAACTGTAGACCTGCCAGCCTTCTTTTGGCCTGATGGTCTGTACATAAACACACACAGAGCACATGCATGCATGAGGTATCACGCACGCTTTTGTTTACAAACAAAAGAAATATTACATATTCATTGCATAGGCGATGAATTTTAATGGCACCCATAACGTGACATAATCAGATTTTCAAGCCCTAAGCATGCTGTAAGCAACACAGTCTGCAATAAAAATTGCCTAACATTGCAGAAATGTTTTGCCAGTATATCCATAGCCATAAGAAAGATTTTTTACTCCAATGTATAACCCATTACATCTTTCATGTGAGAGCAGAGAAAATAAAAAAGCTAAGTTTTGCTGAATTTTCCCCTTAACATGAGCAATATTGTTGTTTAAATGAATGCTCTGCCTCAAATCCTTTTATTCTTTAAGCATGGCTGTCATCCGTTATATTTCCAATGAAACATTCAGGCTAAAAGGATATTAAAAACCTCAGTCCCTGACCTTATAAAATACTGACTTGTTCGACTTTGTTCAAAATAAAGAGTTTAAAGCACTGGGGAAATATATATAAAGCAGCTTTTGCATAGTCCACTTCACCTTTTGTTAATCGCTTGAATGCTTTTGAAAATATGGTACAGTGGTTCACAAGCAATGAAACCAATTCAAGCTAATCTGAGTTTAACTACTGCTGTAAAACGCGTCAGCCAAAGAGTAGTAGCTAGTATCTGTTGACAAGTCACACCTCTGTACAAACACCTTCGTAAGAAAGCCTCTCATTCATCCACCAACATTTCCCTAGATTGTCTGCAACAATAAAGGTACTTTCTAAACACCCACATTATGTCTCTCTCTCTCTCCCAGTGAGCTATGAAAAGCAGACTGAGGACTTGCCATTTAGAGGCAGGATGGATAAAAGATTTTCAAACAAGCTCTGACACACTTCCCCATGCTTCGGCAACCAACAACTAACTGCAATTTCAGAAAATTGTAACATATCCAAGTTGGATGGGTTCTTCCTGCTATTCACTGCCATTATGAGATATGAGCAGAGGATGCTGCTCCTCGAATAAGACCTGCAGCTGGGTTATTAGGACTGGATGAGGGATTTCATCTTTATGAGACTTTTGCAGGGATCCTTTAAATTTCTAGTCACAGATGAAACGAAATTCATCATGCTATCTGGGTATAAACATGCTGAAATGTTACAGTACCATCATTTTCTATATAAACTAGCCTAACAAAAATACTGATAATAGCCTCAGAAGAAAAACGTATCTTTATGCAAATCTTTAAATATCTTATCATATTAATCAATATAACCATCAATATAATTAAACAAAAAGTTGTTTAAATGCAAACAAACAAAGTTTAACACAGATATATGAAATATATAGTATAAACAACAAAATGGGATGTTATGTATAAGAACCTCATTCTGCATCCGATTACATTATAGCGAATGCTGCAATCATAAAGGAAGTTGCTAAAAAAATTAAATGTGATTTTCTATCACTTTGCCTCAAAATCTAATTTGATGTAGGTTATCCAGTTTTTAATATTATTCAACATTTCTTGATCTCAATATTAGTTTTATCAAATCTCTCCATTCTTTACAGTAGCCTATCTCGCTTTTGTCACATGTTATAAAATACGCACACGTTATCGATCAAATGTAATTCATCATAAGAATACACAGTGTATATAACTTTAGTTTCGCGTGTTTATAGGACGTATCAAGTGGAGTTGGACTGATATATGTGCAGTGCAGTCTGAATGTAAGCCAGCAACACTTACCGCGGAAGGGCAAGAGCTGAAGAGAGCGAGCAAACACAGCGGTTTCAGCACCACGAACAGCGCGTGCATCCTGCCTCGAGTGTCTACGCGTTTCTTTCACAGTCTCTCCGATGCTTGCTTCCGATTGAATTTCTTAGTAGTTTAGCTTAAGATCCAGTATGTTGGGATCTGAGACCCTCGGCAGAGGCTCCAAAAGTGCGCGCGCTGGCATCGCCGCTCCACGCGCAGAAAAGTTTGAGCTCGGGCTGAGAGATTTGTGGCGACTCACTCAGCGGATATTACATCATTATCTGCAAAAGGGTCAGTCTTTCATTTACACAATTATGAAAAATATAAAGAGCAGTTTGTTTATTAAACATCTTAATATTTTTACGATTTAAAGGAGAAAGATAAACATAACAACATTGTCCATTAGATGCTGCTCAAATAATCTATGACGTAACACTTACAGTGCCTCGCAAGTCACTCACCAATTCCTTTCAAAAAAAAATAATAATAATAATTTCTTTCATGTTACTGAAATACAAAATGAAATTTTATTTTGATGTGACATTTAAAATTGTTAAACTGTATACAATTGGTCAATTTTGCGAATTAGTGTGACATAAGCCTGTGTAAAATATGACTCAAAATGGTTTTAAACCTAAAGGGCACCTATTTCATTGCTAAAAAACAACGTTATTTTGTGTATTTGGTATAATACAATGTGTTCGTGTAGTTTATGGTTCAAAAAACATCATTTTCCACATACCATAAATTTTTGTAGCTCCAGATTTCACTCTCTTCCTGAAACTTTTGTACAAAACTCATCGATTTGAAAAGTGCTGTTCCCTGATTGGCCAGCTAATCCTTACGTTCTAATTGGCCTAAATACCTCTGACCTCAGCTGGAAAAATGAGATGCTCCTTACCATGTTTAAAATATCCATTTGCAACAGGAGTTATGATAATGTCGGTCTTGTTTTACAAATCCCGGGAAGTAAACTGTTGCCTACAATCCATGCGTTTGTTGTAGTCCAAGAAAAGGGATTACGTTGGAGATGATAACTCATGTCATCGTTTACTTTGGGGTATGTACCATTTGCATATCGTAAACGTACTAATACACACTTACACACCAAAAGGAAATTTAAAAACGTGAATCTTTCCAAGGAGTATAGTTTCCAGGGATAAGGGGAAGTAATCCCTGCAAAATCAAAACTAACCATAACAAACACTCCAACATGTGACCCTGCTTGTAAAAACCCAGCTAGACAGTTTTTGTCATTACTGTTTTAAAAAAAAATCATCCTACATAAACTAAAGAAGATTATGTGCACATGTAACCTGGATATCTTTAATATAGACTGAAAAGGTCACGTCAAAGATTGAAACAGACAGTGAAAAGCATGTGTGCAATCATAAAAAAGGTGCCTAAAAGCAGTGGCGGCTGGTGACTTCTTTTCCGACGGGCGCAAATTCAAAATATGTGTTGTTTGCGTAATGTAAAGCATGTGCATCAAAAAGTGCCTGCTGCACACACGTCTAAATAGTTGATGATATAGATGCTCACGTTCACAAAATACTCATAAGTCACTCACTTAAAGGACAAGTTCGGTATTTTACACTTAAAGCCCTGTTTTCAGATTGTTTATGATAAAAAAGAACGGTTTTGACTGAAATTTGGACGTATGCGGCTGCCCCGAGAATTTTTGGGTGTTTGTGTTTCACCTCCCACCTTTACAATGGGTTTAATGGTGCACTGGAACAATCCTTCCTAAAATGCATTAAACTTTCGTTTACAAAGACGTGAAACTCACCGAGTGGTCAGGGGTGTTCACTGATATGCTCACACAAAAATCGCTGCAAAAAATGCTTTCCAACAGCTGTTTTAGCATTCGTTGTTAACTTGTGGACCTTTTTTTCCAAACACCTCACACTCGTATATTCTTCCGCTGAGAGCTTGAATAATAGACACTCCAGCCCAGGTGGTGGTGCTAATCCGCCATTGCCAATTGCAAGAATAGAAACAAAGTTCCCGGCGCGGAGTAATACCGTACCTCACAGCACAACTAATACAAATCAATGGAGTTGGCAAAAACTACGATAAAACCTGTTGGAATGCGTATTTTGCAGCGATTTTTGTGTGAGCATACCAGTGAACACCCCTGACCACTCGGTGAGTTTCACGTCTTTGTAAACGAAAGTTTAATGCATTTTAGGAAGGATTGTTCCAGTGCACCATTAAACCCATTGTAAAGGTGGGAGGTGAAACACAAACACCCAAAAATTCTCGGGGCAGCCGCATATGTCCAAATTTCAGTCAAAACCGTTCTATTTCATCATAAACAATCTGAAAACAGGGCTTTAAGTGTAAAATACCGAACTTGTCCTTTAACAGTAAACTCTGATTACACGAGAGATTAAGCGAGTATCTGGCAAACGTGAGCGTCTCTTTTATCATAAACCCTGCCTTTAGACGTGTGGTTCACAGAATGTGCAAACACATACTGTATCTTGACATAACAAGCCACACACATGACGGGCTAAATACATGTTGTGGCGAGCTTTGCATAGTGCGGCCTCGAAAAATAAGTCACTGCCCGCCACTGCCTAAAATGTTCTTTGTCGGGCTGTATGGTTCCATAAAGAACCTGTAACATCCAAAGAACCTTTGATCATTTACACTATTTATTGCAAACAAGCATCTATGTATCAACTGCAGACACAAATGCTAAAATAGCCTTCTGAAGTTAAGCATACTTCACTGCACCTAGCTCACAATCTCAATTAGTTGCTTGGCAACATACATAGTTAGTCTGTCCTTTTTATAGAGGTATGCTCCTTATGAAAAAAGACTTTTTGCAGAAGACACTTGTTTAGACTAATCCTCATGCAGAGATACTACTAAACAATAAAAACAAGTTGAACTTTATGGACATGTTCAAAATTTTAATTCATAGATGTGCCATTTAAATCTGGTACCTGCAGGGACCAGAAACAGATGTTGGGAAAAGCAGGATATCCCTTTGTTGTTAGCTGACTATATTAATTCAACGAATGTGCATTTTAATGGCCATTTATACCCAAGCAATTGTTCTGGACTGTACATCATCTTCAGCACACACCTACGTGTGACCCAGTCTGTAAAAACCCAGCAAAAGTCAATTTTCATTTTTCATAAAACCTTACTACATAATATAAAGATGATTCTGTGCCAATAAACCTCGATATCTTTAATTCTGACTGAGTAAGGCCATGTCCAAGACTAAAATCAATATTCAGGAAGCCAACTTCCTGACCACTTTGATGCACCTAATCTCATTTTTAGATTGAGACGTTAGCCTGGATTTCACAGAAAGGGTCACATGTTCTCATTAAAGTCCATTCAATGGACCTATTTTAGACATCTTTAAAAAAAACATGTCTCCTTATTTGTTACAAAAACTGCAGAAGTCACCTTGGTCTTGCTGGGAGGTGCCCACCCTCTGTGCACATATCAGTCTTACTACGGTATGTATCAAACTTCAAAGCTGTTGACAGGCTATCTCAGAGGTTATCTTCATACCTCAAGCCAACACAAAATAAATCAATATCTCAGTTATCTTTTTATTAGGTGTTTTGTACCACTTAGTTAGGAAAGCGATGAACCGTGAACTATATTATGCTGAAAGTAGCAGACATAACAAATGTGGTGAATAGAGGACATAGCTTTTATTGTTAACCCGTTGGACACAAGCGATTTGCTTTGCCAAGTATTTATGCTTTCAAAAGTCTGAGCTTTACTTTAAAGTGAACTTTGTCAAAGAGCTTTCTTTAAGTTGTTGTTGTTTTGTTACTTCAGGGCATGTCTCATTTGAAATAAAATGGGGTTTTCATCTCCACAAAACTGGTGAATAAAATTCGGCTTCTGATGGGTTTTCACAGTGTGTGAAATAAATGTTCCCCTCCATGACACCTGGGGCCTCATTTATAAAATGCTGCATAGAAGCCATCTTAAATTTAATCTCACGTCATTTCTCAAAAATGCATACTTGTGATTCATAAAACTAACGTACGCACAGAAAATGTGCTTACCTCTTTCTTTCAGATGTGAAATTTATAAATTGCAAATGGAAAAAAAATGCAGCACGAAATTAAAACAACTTGGTTTGTCAATTCAATTCAACCTACTATTTTAAGTTTCGGCCTAAAAAAGTTAACATAACTTATACATTTGAAACTGTTTAATTTAAAGGATTAGTCCATTTTCTTAAGAAAATCCAGATAATTTTCTCACCACCACGTCATCCAAAATGTTGAAGTCTTTCTTTGTTAAGTTGAGAAGAAATTATGTTTTTTGAGGAAAACATTCCAGGATTTTTCTAATTTTAATGGACTTTAATGGACCCCAACACTTAACTTAACAGTTTTAATGCAGTTTCAAATTGCAGTTTCAAAGGACTCTAAATGATCCCAAATGAGGAATAAGGGTCTTATCTAGCGAAACGACTGTCATTTTTGGAAAGAAAAATAAAGAATATGCACTTTTAAACCACAACTTCTCGTCTTCCTCCGGTCGTGTGACGCACCAGGGCGACCTCACGCAATACGTCATCACATCAAGAGGTCACAGATGATGTATGCGAAACTACGCCCCAGTGTTTACAATTGTGGAGAAAGAGGACCATTCCGATCTTGTTGTATGTTGAATGATACTAATTAATGTCTTTGTGTCAGTTTATTATTTAAAATGGTCCGCAAATGTGTGTTTCATATATGTAACACGTGACCTTTCGACGTCATTACGCAATTACGTGAGGTCGCGCTGGCGCGTCACAGGACCGGAGGAAGATGAGAAGTTGTGGTTTTAAAGTGCATATTTTTAATTTTTCTTGCCAAAAATGACAATCGTTTCGCTAGATAAGACCCTTATGCCTTGTTTGGGATCGTTTAGATTCCTTTGAAACTGCAAAACTGTTAAGTGTTTGGGGTCCATTAAAGGCCTGGAATGTTTTCCTCAAAAAACATAATTTCTTCTCGACTGAACAAAGAAAGACATCAACATTTTGGATGACATTGTGGTGAGTAAATTATCTGGATTTTTTTTAAAGAATATTTAATAATCCTTTAATTTTTTTACATAAAAATGTGTTCATTTGACAAAAATGCTGCAAATTTCAGATCTCCACCTTTAAATGATGCCCAATTAATGTCATCGACATAAAGAGCGTCTGTCAAGGTTCAAATCTTTTTCAAGCAGCAGCAAGAATGGCTTTTATTTCCAAAAACCTGCAGCAATCCGACAAGCAAAAGTGTGTCTTCTCAGACCCTGACATGGCGCTAAGCACTTTTCCACATCAAAGACAGTTTTTATAAATATGGACTTTGTCGTGGATTTTTGCGTGTGCACACTTTATAAATGAGGCCCTTGTTTCATTGTGAAAATTGCTTCCCTAAACAGGTCTTCGCAAATGGGTTGCTGCATTTCATTAAAATTCATGTTGGTAAGGCTCCTAAAAACACAGAATATCTCGAACTAAAGGAGACCTACAGAATAAAAGAGAAAAAGGAGGCAGCATACTCAGGCACAGACTAACAGGTTGATATACACATTGCATTACGGTGTAGCTGTGAATGAAAGGTGTTTCCAACAAGAGCAGAGCACCAGACGCCTGCAGGCACACAACATTCCCACGCACAAAAATTTACAAACAGACATTATTCATCTCACCAATCACTGTACAGACAGCAGGAACTTATTTGATAATAAGCTTTGCTGATTTATTTTACACGCTTAGGCACATCAAAGCCACAGATAATGGACTTTCTGCTTGTGGAACATTTCGCTATAAATCAATATTTGGAAGTAAGGCATACTGTAGTACACAGTGTTCTTTTAGTTTATTCCATAGGATAGAAGAAGAACAAGATATGAGAAAAAGAGCTCAGACAGGAATAAGGCACCTGCCAGAAGTTTGTGTCCTGTGAAATGAGTTTACTGTAAAATATACAAGCCATGACTAAAGGCAAAATGTTATGATGATTAAACAAGTTCCAGATTGGTACATAAGCAGTGACTCACAGAACAGATAAACACGTCATGTGCAGTTGCTTATTATTTACTTCACTCTCCTCCTCCAAATCTGTTTTCTCCCTTTTCTTATTCTTAAACCTTTGCTTTAAAAATGAAGTCAATTGCATTTTTCTGCACTCGATTCTCAGCGTGATTTGCACATTTAGCAAAAACTGTTTTTCTTTCTCATATTTTGTTATTGCAAGTTTATTATAAAATGCAGCAAAACAGATCAGCATGGCTGGGAGCACCTTGAAAGTCCAGCAGGGTAACATTTAAATGTACTGCACCATGCAATATGTGTTGAACTGGTATTTTGCATCACAGCTGTTAGTATATACAGCTGGGGTGGTACAAAGTTCAGTGTGTACCTATTTGGTTACATTACTGTATCTTAAGGATCTATTGTGTACCATTAAAGGTACAGTTAACTTGTTTGTACCCCTGGTAAAAAATAGTTGCCTAGGGTATAATATTTTACCTCAAAACGTAGATTTCAATGTGTTGTACTCAAAAAGGTACAAATATTAACCTTTGAGGGTACCAACCCAGTGACAGAAAAGGTAAAAAAAAAATTCTGACCGTGTATTGCAAACGCAATAATTCTGTGCTATAGAATTTAATGATGCTTTAGGCCACGTCAGCACTACTAAATTTGTGATCCAGGCATTATTGTACTGAATATGCTAAGAGCATATGCCTTTCATAGATGCGTCTCAGAGGCTCAAAGAGAAAGACTTTTCTTGAAGTTGAATCTTTGAGGACACAAAAATAAGATCACTTTTTATGAAGTGATCAAGTACCTTTGATGTTTCAGAAAGGAATGAATAATGCAACAAAGGCATTAAGGCAATCTTTCACAAGTAGCTGTCAGGACCTTTGATGTGGCATAATCCTGTATATATTTCAGTATTGTGATTACTGCAGATGATGACAGGGACTGTGGGATCATCCGCAAGATATGTCATCCTCTTTAAGTGACAAGATTTGCTTAATGATCAGTTTAAAGTGGGTGTTTTTGACCTTTTGTACTAGACAATAATTTAAAAAAGTTGACAATGTGAAACTTTCTGTCAAATCCAGGCTAAAGTGTAATAATCTGTGAGATTAATTGCATCAAAGTTTGATTTTACATTGATTTCAATCTTTTACATGGTCTTATTTAGTCAATAATAAAAGATATCAAGGTTATAGTTTCAAAAAATTTTCTTGATGATTTTATATACACTGTAAGAAATATTTTGCTGCCTTAAATGTTTTTGTTAAATCAACTCAGATTTACAAGTCATGTCAACAGATATGAGTTGTCACAACTTATAAAATATAGTTGCAAAAAGTCAACTTACTTTTGTAAGTTATAACAACTCACCTGTAGTTGTAACAACTCATCTCTAGTCAATATAAATACTAGTAAATTGAAATGACTTGTAAATCCCAGTTGATTCAACAACATTTTTAAGGAAGCAAAGTATTTTTTACAGTGTAAAAAAAGCAAGGCATGCTCTTCCCAGCATGCCTTGGGTGGGACTAGACAGAGACTTTGTGTTTTTACATACATGTACATACAAAAAAAAGGACGTTTTAAACACATTTGCCTATTTTACGATTGTTTATATCAAAATGTTAGTCTGGCTGTAGCTTGACACTTTAAATCTGTACCAAATTAGCCAAAATGTAAACATGGCAGAGAATTTGTATGAATGACTAGCATTTTATTGATTGTTTTGTGTGTTCAACATGTGTAGATTGTGTTTGCCTGCTAGTTTTACAGGTTTACAGTAAAACTCTGTTATGTTTTCAAATACAATTGTTTTGGTTTTAACTTTTGACTGAAGCATGACCTCAGTCTATGTTAATTCAATTATACCACAAAACATCAATCAGAGTGCAGAAAGACAAAACAAGAAAAACAAAACGTTGATCCAGTGCCAGGTCCTTGAATGTACCCCGTAATTCAATTATTATATCTACCAGAAGTATGGCGAGGTTTAAATTCAGACTGTCTCCTCATTAATGAACAGCATCATCAAAACCCTATCCACTCTTCATATTAAAACACAAGAAAGATCTGATCAGCACACTGTATACATTTCTGTAAATCCCACTGCTGCTGGTTGCCATTTTGTCACCATTAGAAATATATGAGAATGTCACATTTTATTAAAATTGTAATGGATAGAGCAGAGAGGGAAAATGATGAAGCTAGAACTTTTTATTAAAATGCTTTGGTTGTAGAAAAACAGAAGCTCAAGATAGAGTTCTGTGGATGGTTCTTTTCATACACTGCTCTTGAAACTTAATTTTTATCCAAAACATACACTCTAAAAAAACAAACGGTGCTATATAGCACCAAAACAGTTGCTTTGGATCGTAACGATAGAAGAACCATTTTAGTGCCATATAGCACCGGTGAAGAACCAGTGAAGCACCAGTGAAGCACCAGTGAAGCACCAGTGAAGCACCAGTGTAGAACCATATAGGGGCCATATAGCACCACATATGGTTCTACATAGCACTATATGGTTCTACACAGGTGCTTCACTGGTGCTTCACTGGTGCTTCACTGGTTCTTCACCGGTGCTATATGGCACTAAAAATGGTTCTTCTATCGTTACGATCCAAAGCAACTGTTTTGGTGCTATATAGCACCGTTTGTTTTTTAGAGTGTATACTATAAGATATTTTGTAGACTATTATTATGTGTCTTTCTGAAAAAATCAACACAAATAAAAAACTGCTCTGAATTAATCGTTTCTATGCCCCTTTAACATTTCTTTTTAGAGCCCTTATAACTCTTTACATTTTTCTTATACTTTTAAATGTGTGTTGACTGTTAGATTGGTGTATTATAAATGTTTCATGAAATTAATATAAAACACTTTTCAAATTACTGGTGGCTTTAAATTTTTAAGTACAATCAACTTGGCTTTTCAACTTAATATTTTTATTGTGACTATGATCAGTTGCTGTAACTCATAAAATAAAGTTAAGATTGCTTAATTTGCTTAACTGTAACTTTTACAATAGCCTAATTGCTTATTTAATTGGTTATTTTATAAGAGCCAATTTGATTATACTTTTAAAATGCAAGGCAACCAATAATGTTTACAGTGTACAAAAATATTTAACTATACTATTGGTTGATAAAAAGGTAAAACCTTACATTTGCATAAGACTGACATTTCACCTTCATAATCATGACATGACACGTATCATGAACATGAAGGAGATTTTAATGCACGTTTATGACAACTGTCTTTACAGTAAGTTTCTTTTGTTCAATTATGTAATTTTTAATGCAAAGATGACATTGTTCGAGATGTCTTTGTTTTGACAACTTGACATAAACCAATACATCATAACTTGTCATAAAAATAGCATAATAATTATCAAACTTAAGAAACTACCTAGCTTTATGGGTTAGTGTTACATTAAACTTAAACTTTGTCATTTAATTGTCATAAAGTGTTAATACTCAGTCAAATAGTTTTATAACAGAATCATGAATATTTTTCTTGACCTCAACAACATTGGTACGAATTGAACTTGTCATTAAAAGTGTTAATACTCAAATAATTTCAAATGCCTTAACAAAATGCCACAGACATGTGAAAAGATTACACTTAACTTTATGTATGTGCACACAAAAGAGAACTTGTTGTTTCTCACACAGAGGGTTCTGCAATTTTCGGATATAGAAGAAAAAACAATATAATTGTATTTAATTAATTCATTTAATGTAATTAACTGTTTTTCCAGTTATATGGACCCAACGCTGCATTGCTTTATTGTGCTGTTTTCATTTAATTTTAGTGGAATCGGTCTCCAAATGTAAGAAAATATAATTTTAACAATTTTATTTATTATTATTATTATTGGATGATTGCTTTTATTTCTCTAACACCTGGAGGAAACTTAAAAAAACATTATGGGCCCTATTTTAACGATCTAAGCGCACTGTCTAAAGCGCACAGCGCAATGTCTAAATGGGCGTGTCCGAATCCACTTTTGCAAATTTAACGATGGAAAAAATGGTTTGTGCGCAGAGCGCATGGTCAAAAAGGGTTGGTCCTTTTTTATGAATAATGGGAGTATTTTGGTCGTAACGTGCAATAAACCAATGCAAGTCTCACCTCTCATCCCCTTTAAAAGCCAGTTGCGCTGGCGCTATGTCTAATCCCTATTTAGATGACGGACTTTGTAAACTGAAAAACTAAGCGAAGGAAGAAGATCCCCAGTTTAAGATTAATGTTAAATAATTGTGTTGTTTTTCACTTGTATTGAAATTGTTATTTTTTATTGAAACCTTTAAAACCCGTTTTCTTTTAGTCATGGAAGTAAAAAAGCAGGCTTTTAATTGCTTAAAAATATGGCTATCCAATATCATCAAAAATAATTTACAAGTATGTAAGAAAAGGTTTGTACTCTAAAAATACTTTATTTCTAACAAACAGGAGATAAAGAATTTACAAACGGCTTTCCGCACGTTTCAGCACTTGGACAGCGACATTTTAATGGCAAATTAAATTTGTATCACTGTAGTTGAGGTCAAGAAAAATATTCATGATGCTGTTATAAAATTATTTGACAGAGTATATTAACACTTAATGACATTTTAATACTTTTATGAAAAATTCGGTCGCACTTTATTTTACAGTACGTGTACTTACCTTGTACATATATGGTAAATACGTTGTACTTACCGACAAATGTGTGGTACTTACTTTTAGGTATCTACATGGTAATTAATTGGTATCATTACTGTACTTACCAGTGGTACATACTTGGTAGTTATTATGTAACTCTAGGTAAGTACTGGGTAATAACATATACATACTTATAGTGCAGGTATACTGTAACTAACGAGAAACATTACTGCACTTTCAAATAAATGTACAATATAAGTATTTAGTATTTACAGGCAAGTTAGGGTAAATGACAGGTAGTGTGCATATATGATAACTAATATCAAACACTACTGTACTTACAAATTGTATATACATGATAAGTGTGTGGTACCTGTAGGCCAGTGTAAGTTAATGACCGGCACATATGGTGTATGTATACTGTAACTAACGAGAAACACTAATGTACTTAAAATTGTATATACACGATAAGTGTGTGGTACCTGCAGGCAAGTGTAAGTTATACTTATACCATACGCATATGATAACTGAGAACAAACATTACTAATGTGCCATTTTGGTACTCAGACTCAATATCTTTGTCCTTTAAACCAAGCATTAAATAACTGTATGCATTAACTACTGGGTACATTCATTAGTACGTCCATGGTAACTGGATGGAAACAGGACTGTAAAATAGTGTTGCTTTTTACACAGTTATTACATAGGACCTAACACCTAAGATATAGCATCATATACATGTCACTGTGAGGCAAACCCAACCATTGACTATCATACGCATTAACTACTGGGCACATTCACTAGTACACACTTATTGTGTATATACAATTTGTAAGTACAGAAGTGTTTGATATTAGTTTTCATATATGTACACTATAAATACTTGTCATTTACCCTAACTTGCCTGTAAATACTAAATAATTAAATTGTACATTTATTTGTAAGTACAGTAATGTTTCTCGTTAGTTACAGTATACCTGCACTATACGCAGTGTTGGGGAAAGTTACTTTTAAAAGTAATGCATTACAATATTAAGTTACTCCCAAAAAAAGTAACTAATTGCGTTACTTAGTTACTTTTCATAGAAAGTAATCCTTACGTTACTTTTAAGTTACTTTTGCGTTACTTTTTCTTGGCTGAGGCTTGACCTCTTTCAAGCCTTGCAGGTGTTTTTGTGCCTGAAAAGTTCTGCATTCATTAATTGCATATTTCATCACAAAAATGTTGAACTCCGGCCTGCCATCTTAGTTTCTGATTCAAACTGTTCCCACACAGACATGTACACATAGAGTGCATAATGTGACTACGTTAAGTTTAATTCAGTACATCATTTTTTTTAATCAAATTAATTCAACTAAAAAAGTAACTTGCATTACTTTTTTGAAAAAGTAACTCAAATATTAATGTGTACATTTAAAAAGTAATGCGTTACTTTACTCGTTACTTCAAAAAAGTAATATTATTACGTAATGCACGTTACTTGTAATGCGTTACCCCCAACACTGACTATACGTATGTATCTGTTATTACCCAGTACTTATCTAGAGTTACATAATAACTACCAAGCATGTACCACTTGTAAGTACAGTAATGATACCAATTAATTACCATGTAGATACCTAAAAGTAAGTACCACACATTTGTCGGTAAGTACAACTTATTTACCATATATGTACAAGGTAAGTACACGTACTGTAAAATTAAGTGCTACCAAAAATTCAATTTGTTTCACTTGTAAAAAGTGGTCATTTATGTTGTCTTGGTAATGTCAAGTTGTCATAGCAAAGACATCTCAAACAATGTCATCTTTGCATTAAAAATGACACAATTAAACAAATGACACTTAATGACAGTTGTCATAAACGTGCATAAAATCTCCTTTATGTTCATGGCACGTGTCAGTATTATGTACACCTCTTCCAGTAAAGTGTTACCGAAAAAAGTTATTCCAGGAGATCTCAGACAGCAATTTGTTCAACACCATACGTGCAGGTAGCCTTCTGCTTCTGAATGCCTGGGCTGTTCTACTAATAGCACCATGGCAACATTAGATATTGAAGTTACGTCACAATCTAATTTCTTCATTTCATCCTAACAGAAACATTCTTTAAGATTAAGATGTTGAAAGTAATGAAACAAATTACACTGATGTATCAAAGAAACATGACCTGTTAACTAAACATGTTGATGTTTAGAGCAAAACTGAAACAGAGCAGATTATCTAATTGAAAGGTACTGATCATTTATTCCAAGTTTTACATAAATTATAATTATGTTACACAGATGGGTAAGTCGTGAAATTACTCTCATATATTTGAAGGGTTTTCAAAGACACAGACAGAAAACAATGGAGGTAAAAGAAAACAAGCAATCAAAAGTACAGTTTCAGCATTAAAGAATCGCACAAACTTGAACACATGTTTACCACAGTAAGATTTAAATATATGAAGTTCTAGAATGCAATAAGCTTTTGGACATACAGCACAGAAACACAGGAATGATTCACACTAAAAGTAAACAATTATCACTTTGAATACAATACTGTCCAGAATCCATTTCTAATGTTGAAGCACCTCAAAGTTGTTTCCGTTTCTTCAGGGGGTAAGTTAAAGCAATCACAAATAGCCAAAGTTTAACAAATAGCCTTTTTTATTTCAAAATCCCCTGCAGATATATCAACTTGATTATCCAACCAAGGCTCTGTATGTACAGGGTTGAACATCTTTGAATCTGACACTCCCTTTAAAAGACTGAGGTATACTGTGAAGAAATTTAATTTAACATCAAGTTACTCTTTATCAAGTTTTCTTTGCATTGAGGAGAAAGTCCACGGCATCATTGCTATCATTTGTGAACTTCAAAATCCGGTGGAAATCTGCAGACTTCAGTAAGAGAAAATAAGAAAACTGACTTTCAGTTCAATCCTTCATTAAACATTAGACATGACTGAATGCCCATATATTCCTGGATAGAGTGGAAGCTCATAGTGCTAAAATGGGCCGATATTTACAAAAGGGATACCTTATAATTACAAATATGGATGGTTTGAATGCATATTTTATTTTATAGTTACTTTATAGACACTTGGATTGACATCTTGTAAGTAATGCTGCTTGGAAAAAATAAAACAAAAACAAAACTGCTATCTAGCGAAGTCTCTTTATAGATACTAAAATTTCTTAACATCAATTTTGATACATGCAAGATTTAAAAAGGAAATTGAGAAAGAACAGTATTGTACAAAATAATAATTACAGTTTTACCAAAAATGCACTTTCAATAGCACCGTAAGTGTTTGGAAGTTTACCACAAGAGAGCACACCATTGTGGTTGTCTTTCTCAGAGCAGCACCAAGAGGAATACGATCCATAAGGTATACAGGGACTAGGATAATTTTAGGGACTGAGTGGGAATCTTAAAAGAAGTGGTGCTGAGATCAAGGTTGAAATGGAATTAAAACAAGGCGTAAGACATTAAAGTGGTGAATAACAATTTGGGGGTTTGGGAAAAATCCTACTGGTTCTAAGCTGGATAGTGTGGTGAGAAGATGAAGAAATGGACCTCCTTCCCCTGAATGTGCGCCACTGTCCACCAGGCAGTTCAAGTCCTCTCTCACAATTTTATCCCAATAATGGTTTTCAAATGTTCAAACAGGGAATTCAAACATTTCAAATTATGCAGTGAGGGAGCTGATGTGTTTGTGGCGCAAGGAAGGGGGTGGGTGGCTGATGCCAGGGGTAGGGGGGCTCTTGGCTTGCCACACTCCTTGACCTTTGCCATGACGGTAAAGGGTGTCCTTTAGCCGAGGAAGCAGACAGGGCCTACCTCAAAACCAAACCTTTGATTGGATTCCCCAAAGTCATTCAACATGACGTCGATGATGGGCACCTGGTCGATGCGAGGAGTGTTAATTTCCATCACAGATTTCGAATATCCCTGCTTTGTCTGGAACAGAGAGGAAGACACATGAGGTTATTAGTGACTGTTTAATATACATCTCATGTTAAATTAGCACACTCATTTAAAAATCTATAGTAATTACATAAGATGCCAAAGAATGCATTGATGTTAAACTGTTCTCTGATATTAACATAAAAGGTATGTGGCTTTTGTGGAATTAATGTCCATTTACAACATTAAGATTTGTCCCTAGTATTAAATGGTCTATTACCATATTTAAAAGGGTCATGAATAATAATGTTGAGCTCTTCTCTGATTGGCTGTGTCTCAAAGTGGCTCATTTCAGTAGCTCTGTATGTGTGCAAACAGACCTTATATTTGAGCCTATATAAGAAGAAAATACAGATTTTGAGAAATAAGTTGAGCCAATTTTAGGCTACTTTGGGAAAATTATTTAATTTAATAAAATGGTGCTAAATACTGTGAAATAAAGTGTTTTAGTAAATAAATAGAAATAAATGATGCTAATGCATTCCATCACTGTTGAGAGCCAGTAAAAATATTTTTTTCTTTAATAAAATGAATACTGCTAACTACATTTATGCAAGCTTTTGGATTATTTACAGACATACTTAAAAAAGTATGAATGTCACTGGAACTGAATAAGTGAAATGTTTGAATCGCAGCCTCACCGAGCAGCCGTCTGAAAGAGCCTTGATGAAGGGGTTGTTGTCATAGGACATTTCCTCATCATTGGAGCCTAGGAAACGCAGCGCCTTGTCATAGTTGTCTGCTTTGGCATCATACCAAGCCACCGACTGATGGCAAATGTAAGTGAAGTTCTGCCGGGCAGAAGAGCTGAGCAACTTGAGGAACGTCATCTGGACTGAGCTGATCGAGTTCTCTTCGACATCCACATAAGACAGCTGAGACAGAGAAAAACATCATCTCTGATCAAACATCATCTCAGACTGAAGCAGCTTTTAATATTAGATAAACTATTGTCACTTTCAGCCGCAGGGATCCAAAGTTGCTTGAGCTTTGATTCAAAGATTATGAATGTTAAAATGGAGGGTACTTACGATTTTTCCACGCTTGAATTCACTGAACCAAGATCCTGGTGACTCCTTTGGCCAGTTTGATATTCTAACCTAAAACAAAAGGAAAGTAAACAAATTCACCATGATAAAGATTTTACTTTCCATTGATCGTGAGATTTAGCAGCAGTACTTCTCTTACCCCTGAAGATTTCTTATCGGGGTTGATGCAAGTTTCTCCTCCTGCTGTGAAATTACAGTACACTTTGAAGGTATCTCCTGTGCATCCCATATTGGGATCGATCCAGTATTCTCCTACAATCAAAAACATGCAAGTTACTAGAATATTCTCTATGCGTTTGCTCCAATTACAGAGAGACTATCAAATCTAGTTCACTAGTAGATCAGATTCATATTTCATAGGCTCAAATAAGTTTATAATTCTGCTTTGACTACTGAAAACTCATAAACTTTCTCCCACCATCTGGGAAATCTGGCTGGCTGAGCTGGAGGTCTTTGCAGGTTCTGGCTGGGTTGTCCTGGGTTCCCAATGGGAACTTCATACGTTCGATGTCCTGCTTTAGGTTGTTGAGGGAGCCAAACACGTCCTCCATTCCCTCCATGCCATAGTCCGTCAAACCCGCTGCATCGTCATCCTGCACATCGGCTGACCTCTTTGCTCTTTTATTTGCCTGGATAGGGAGGGACTGGATGATGTCACCTGCGGGACCCTAAGTGATGGACAGAGATAGGAGACATACTGTAAGCAAGTTATATCTAATTTTCCAACAAAGCTCACAATGCAATTTATTTATTTTTTCAAAGTACAGTGCTTTTCTTACCGGTGGACCTGGTGGTCCCATCAACCCAGGTTCTCCCTTCTGGCCAGCTGAACCCTGCGGAAAGAGAACATGGTGATTAACTGAGAATTAATAAAAACCTTATAGAGCTATTTAGAGATTTAGCACTTACTAATGATCCTTTGGATCCCTTCTGTCCTTGTGTGCCCTGAAGATAGAAAATAAACAAGGAAACCAATTAAGCAAATAATACTACAGTGAAATGTACGACATGCTATAGTAAAGACGACACTTACAGGAATACCAGGAGGACCTGGGGGACCAAGTGGGCCAGCAGAACCAACAAGACCCTGCAAACAATAAATCAATGATGCATTAGGATATATCAGTGTTAGTCTATACAGAACAAAAAGCCAGTACAATATGTGCACAAGTTTCAGATCTTTTTTAAGATCATTCATGACATTTCACTTGGACACTGTCATTTACCAATCTTTCAATCTTTACTCTTCGAGAGAAGTCCATTTACAATCTATAATATGTGATCCTCAAACAATATCCTCTTTGAACTGTTTAAACCACTTTTATAAAGAAAAAGACGGAACAAATACAGGTGTGTATCTTGAGGACCTGTGTTTTAGTCAAGGACTAGCTTTAAGTCTTGTATGTGAAACCGAGGGTAAGTGTTTATTCTTAATCAAGGCAGATGTTGAGCAGAAAAACTACACAAAACTAAATAAGTGTGTAAAGAGCATCTACTCACAACATCACCCTTGCCTCCACCCAGTCCCTGTGGTCCTTGCAACCCCCTGTCACCCTTCTCTCCTGGTTCACCAGGAGGGCCAATAAGACCAATCAGACCTGGATGACCCTAAAAAAAAAGAGCAGAAAAAAAAACTTGTTTTAAATGTATAAAAAAGTCTCAAAGGAATAACGTGTTGACAGAAATGCAAATAAGATGAAAGTCTTGTTGATCCCTGTTAGGATCATTTCTACAAACAAAAGGATGACTCTTTGGGGCAGTTTCCAAGACAGGGTTTAGATTAAGCCAAAACTTAGTTATATCAAGACTTTTAAGTAGTTTTTACAAACAAACCTTACAAAAAACAATACTGGTTTGCATCTTGACACAAAACAATGGCACTCATATATTTTAAGTCAAGATATGCGAGCGCAAGCTGTTTTCACTTAATACAGCTCAAACATGCATTTAACGAAAGTGAAATAA